>NC_056524.1:86396309-86452270 GCF_019175285.1 Sceloporus undulatus | reverse complement strand
ATGATGATGATGATGATGATGATGATGATGATGATGATGATGATGATGATGATGATCTAAAACCACTCATCTGTATGCAGGGTGACAGTCTAAAAGGCATCTTCTGAATACAGAACTGTAAAGATACAGGTGTGTTTTGGTCAGCTGGGGCTAATAAAATTAATTTCTCATCTTCATTACTATTCTTTTTCAAAGCTTTTCGACATCCACAGTAAAAAAAGAAGCCACAGCTACTGTTTAACCTACCTGACAGAGACCAGGTTTTAAAATAAGAAAAATTGACAATTACTAAACTTAAAATTATGGGTGTTTCATAGTCCAAAAAAAGACACTTTCAAAGTTCTGCCTCATCTCAATGGCACAAGACGTGCAATTTTCCTTCTGCAAGATAACAATTAAGGCTGGTTTGGCTGTTGTGGGGAAAAACAACAAAAGAGGCCTTTGCATCAACCTCACTGAAAGAAGCCACTATAAAAGAAACTCAAGGCTTTCAAATGCCAAAGACGTTTTGTTTGTTTTCAAGTATCATCTCCTGTCAGCTAGGCCGCAATGGCATGGTGCATGTGATAATGAGGCTCTTCCGCCCACACAAGATAGATCTAAAAGAGAAGATGACAATATTGAATTGAAACGCTGAGGAATTCTGATAGTTGACTATAATGTTCTGACCAGAGGTTCTGTTCTACCAAAATAATACATTTGGGCACTAATCCAAATGAAAATGAAGCAGCAGGGGTAAAAAATAGAACAATGTGCAGTATTTAGGAAATGTCCTTTCCCTTTGTCAGCGTATCTAGGCAGTAATTGTGGTTTCTCCTTCTACTGTGGTTTTAAAAAGTATTTTAAGAGGGTGGAGGGGATGTAGGCCTCTATTTAAAAATAAAATAAAATTATTAGTCACTCAGTTTTGAGTAAAGGGTTTCATCTTATGTTTAAGGCCTCATTGTGACAATGTTTCAGTAAAAGGAAAAACAATGCTAACTTTTGGAGAAAGACAGAAAATCCCGCAAGTGCCTCCGCAAGAGTAAAACAACAACAATAACAACAATAATAAATTAAATAACTAACAATTTACTAAATAAATAAATAATAATTTAGAAAATCAGCTGCATGATCCATCACCCACTCTACCTTGTAGTACAGCCCTCTTCCATAGAGAAAAGAAAGAAAAGTTTAGAGAAAAAGAGACAACAAGGGAGGGAGGGAGAGAGAAAACAAACCTTTGGCATAGAATTTCTTTATACAACAGTTCTGCTTGTTTCATTATTGTTTCTGTGCCAGTTACCAACATGTTGTAAACAGAACAATTAATTTTAATTTATCTACTACAGCAAAATTTCACAATTGCAACTGAGCAGCAGTTTACAGTTTTCCATCCTCTCAGTTCTAAAGTGCCTATTTTGGACAGGGAAAGGAAGGGGGCTTGGAACATAGCCATGGTGACACTAGAGAGCAAAGACATGTCTACATGAGCCAATTGAACCACCCCCACCCTCATGGCACTGAGCCTTCATAACAAGGGCAAAGCTCTCTTCATGACATGAGACCAGTTCCACTGGTCCATTTTAAAAATTGCCTTTTGCTCTTGGTTTTCCTGGAAAATCCGGAACTCTCCAGAATGATGCCATGTGATGGCAAGGATCGCTCCCTCTGAGGTCACAACATGGTGCCCAGGCATAGGATCAATGCTGGGCACCTTGTTTTTGACCTCAGAGGGAGTGACATTATCCTTCCTCTCATAGATGAAAGCCAGTGTGAAAGCTGGTAAATAAAATGTTATTATTGTTGCTTCCCATCATGACTGCTATCATTTCCCTCTGTCCCCATCTGATAAGGTAAACAGGAGACAATATAAAATGGAGTACAAGAGCCACATGACTGTTACAATCCCCCTCCCCCCCAAAAAAAATCAGGCTGCAGCAGGTGTCCAACATGCTGATTTCTGTTCTTTACAACATATTAAATAATGCTACTCTTTCTGGACGTTTTCAGTTCTGTGATATTGTAAAAACTTTTATTTATTTATTTATTTATTTATTTATTTATGGACCTATCAAGACCATAGATCTAGCTTCCTTTATTTTGATGAGCAATATTGGCTTGGTTCATTTTTTGGATCCTCATCTTCTTTTCTCCTTTTTAGAATGTTGAATGGTTTCTTTCAAGTGGTCAAAAGAAACATAAAGAAACCCTATTGAAGTGTTCCAATATGTGCTAATAGGATTACACTCAAGCACAGAAGAGATGATAATGAATTCCGGCTACCATCCTAATCTTGGTAGCAGATGGTTCTGATACTTTCTTTGTTCTTTTGTTATACGATTACAGCAAGCAAAAGAATCATTCAAATTTTAAGATTGGTCTTGTGTTCCATTTAAATTGTATTTATGGTTATAAAATGGGAAATACTAAAAGAATATTCTTGTGCACATACCTCCAACTGCCTGTTTGGCAAATACAGCCCTGATTAATCCTCTGTAGTCCATATTTTCAGCTGCTTTTACAGTGTCCAATTTTTTTTCTCTCCTTCTCCCATTTCCCCCCTTTGTTCTCAGCTTACATCAGTTGTTGCAAACTGAGTTCAGACTGTTAAAGCGATTTACACTCAGTTAATTCAGTAGGGGAAGGAAAAGAGAGGAGGGGTTGAATCTTATCCTTCCCACTAGGTCCATGCAAAAGCAAACTGCTGCAGCCTCTCCTAGTTTAGGTGTTCTTCCTCACTGATAAATGTTGCCATCTTCTTCACACTATTATCTTACTTGGCCACATAATCATTCCAGTTTGCATCTGCAAAATGTAGGAGGGAATGTGTTCAGCCACTTGTGAGGAAAGGGGAAAGCAATAAGGAGAGATTCACATGTAAACTTCACCCCACATTCTCATCTCTGTGTGGACAGCCTCATCCAACCAGAGATGACATTTGCCTGTTCAGAAACCCTCTTTGGAAGAAGAGAACTATCATCATCACCACCACCACCATCACCACTGCAACCACCACTAAAAATGGGGATGTTGAGAGTGGGCTTTGTCTGGGCCTCCACCAACTACTCCTAGATTTAGTTACATTAGACCTGCTATATCTATTTTGTTAAATTGAATGAATGGCTACAGAGTATAGCATATGACAGTACCTTACCTGTGGTACTTCCTCGATGCTAAGGAAAGCTTATTTAACATGTTCCCTCTTGGCTTTTGGATGAAAAGAGATTTTTTTTTTATTTAGATATTAATTCAATTAAGTTTTTTTCTTTTTAAAAAAAACCGTAAATGGTATTTTATCAGATGAAGTCCAAAGGATGCTATTCACATCACAGTGAATATCACTCGTAACTTAGGTAAACCTCAATCCCATTGATTTCAGCAGTACTAAAGCATAGAGCTCCCTAGATACAACTGACTGTATTTTATCATTCATTGATATGGATCCTATTGCAATCATGTCCTTCTTGCGGGCAATTGTCTGGAAACTGAGTAAAAAGATTGTTGAATGTGATAGATCTTGATTCTGATCCAATGCTTCTTTTCAATGCTCTGATGTTTTGCTGTAAACTGCTAAAGAAGAAAAAGAATAGAAAAATTTGCTGAGGAATTTATAAATGACTAAAAGAATTGTATACCATTCAAGTGTTCCGGTTTGGCTGGGACAGTCCCAATTTATCCTCTGTTGTCCAAGTTCTTCAGCTATTTTCAAATATCCCAGTGTCTCTCCCCTCCTCCCATGTTACTTCTTTGTCCTCAGCTTGCTACAATTGCTGCAGACTTACTTCAGTGTGCATAAGTAGTTTACATTCAATTTAGAGAGAGGATGAATTCTTGCCCTTTGCAGTAGGCTCAGGCTAAAGCAAACTGCTGCAGCCTCCTCTAGCACAAGTGTTCCTCCTCATTAGTAACTTTTGCTATATCCACCACATTATGATTTTGCTTGGCCACCTCTGTTCCAGTTTTCATCTGTGATATGTTGGAAGATATGGAACTGTAATGTGAAGCTCACAACTTGTGGGTTGCAACAACAGTTCTGTTTAAGATGTTTCATATAGCTGAATCAGATGCATAGGATGGAAATGTCATCTACTACTCCTTGAGATAATTGACTAAAGTGATTGAAATTATTTTTGACTGGAAAATTATGAAGTAAGTATAGTGAATAATGTATAAATGGCTAGTTGGTAAGAAGCAACGCTTAAAGAAGTTTTTCAAACTTTATTAAGGATTATTTCTATGTTTTCAGATAACTTTAAGCTGCAGGAGGGAATGCTTTTTAAAAAGCAATCAAGGTAAATTACCTTTTAACAAGCAAAGGGAAATACTTCAGTTTCCTGCAGTATTAAGAGCAGTATTTCATATCTCCATCAGATTCTGTACAGTCATGTTTGGGTGTTCCCCATTCTGTCTGAACATTTTGCTAATGTCAATTACATAATAAGAATTCCAAGGCATTGATGGATGCAGATGTTAACCTTCATTCACATGAGGATATCTCAGAAAATGTGTGTTCTGTGGTTAAGGCTGGCTATAAATTATGATGTGACATTGTCTAGGGACATTTTTTTTTAAAAAAATCATCTTTGGATGTATTATTAACTTGTAAGCCACCTCGAGTGTCACTGACAGAGAGGCAGGATATAAATAAAGTTTTATTATTTATTTATTTATTTATTTTGACAAAAGCAACAAGAAAATACCCTAGGTATTCATGCACCTGTAAATATAATTTCGAGCTAAATCAAAATCTCACACAAATCTTTTTAAAAACTGATTAACTGAATTTCAAATCCTAGTGCTAGTGAGATATGTATCAAACATTTTAAGGAAACTCTGAAAACTTTCTGCAAGGAGCACACAAACACACACACAGCAATTCCAGTCACAACAAAAATCCACCACCCAAAGTTTCCCTGATGCAAAAGCATGAAGGCCTCTTGAGAAATTCAATGTCCTCCACCTACAAAAGGGGCATGTACCCTCAAAAAATGGAGACATGCTGGATTCGAAAGGATGTGTTTCAAATGGATGTTAAATTTCCTGGACTTTAAGAATCTCCCAGTTACCACATGGCCAGGAGGAAGTGCCAGCCTGCAAGATTTGCCCCTCCATACCACCTTAACTAAGAGAAACATCAAAATGCAGGCATACGAATAACATCTTCAATTTTTCCCTCCTGTTTGGTTTGTGACATTTTGCCTGATGACAAAACCAGTGAAACTTCAAAAGCTTACAACCTGCATGTTGTGCATTTTGGTTGTTCCAATAAAGGCATCTTGGTGAAGTTGAAGGCTTTCATGGCTGGCATCCATAGTTTTTTGTGAGGTTTTTTTGGCCTATGTGGCCATGTTCTAGAAGCATTTGTTCCTGATGTTTCACCAAAATTTGTGGCTAGCATCTTCAGGAACAAACTCTTCTAGAATATGGCCACATGGCCCCCAAAACCCACAAAAAACTAAAGGTATCACTGTTTGGTGGATTTTTCTTGTGACTGATATTGCTATATGGCCAACACAGCTACCCCTGGATGTTTTTTACACACACAGCAGTCAATGCTGTTTTACAATTCTGATGGATTAGAAATCTAACAGAATATGAAGTTATGAACAGCTGATATCTAACTGTGAACTTGTCTTGTCAGCCCTCTTCAGAGACTTCAGAGGAGGAGGTAGGTGAAGTGGATTTACCTATCTGCTGATCAAGGTTCTGCCACTTTGAAATAGTAAACTTCTCAAAGCTTGGGATTTTTTTTATGGCTCCCATTATCCCCCAGTCTGGGTTGCCTGTTGTCCAAGCTCCAGTTACATCAATGGAAATATCTGAGGGTGTATCTAACTGTCATCAGTGTTTCCATTGTTTGAAGGCCAAAATATGGAGTATTGGAAGTGGTCTTGGATCTACTGAATGAAAACCCTGTTTGTTCATGCAAGAGGTCCTAGGATGCCACTCTTTATGCAAGCGAGCAGCAAGAGTGACTGAATCCAGCTGGGTTGGAAAAGCTGAGGATCAAAAATGGAAAGATTACATAGGAAAGTGGCTTGGAAAGAGCATGGAGCGGAAGGTTAATCAAGAGGCTAGATCTTGGGAAACCAAGAGGCTATACAGACTGTCCATTAAGCCCAGCCTAGGGGTGGAGTTGGGGCATGACATCCATATGACTCATGTCCCAATTCTGCCCCCAGCTTGGTGTGGCACCATGCACACACCACACAGTATGCAGTATCACAGCACTCTGGTGCAGCATCTAGATGACATAGCGCCAAAGGAATGCTGAAAAGCCACAGCACTAGCGGCTATGGCACCCTTTCTGCAGTGCGGAAAGGAGCCGCTTTTTGCAGCTACTTTTTATGCCATGAAAAGGTGAGATTGTGGCTGCAGCGTGCAGTTGCCACAGCTCTGATCTGGCACTAAAAGGGGTAGTCTGTACAACCCCCAAGAGATTAGGAGATATAGAATTTGGTGGTGGTGGTGTGCAACTTCAAGTCATGTCTGACTTATGGTGATCCTAAGGCAAACACATCATGAGGTTTTCTGTGGATGAGAGTGTGTTTTCATGGTTGAGTAGGGAACTGAACCCTGATCTCCAGTGTCGTAGTTCCACACTCAAATCACTACACCATGTGTGCTCTCCCCTTATAGAATGTCTTGTCCTGATTGTGACAGCCTTCTCTCTTCCTAATGCTCTGTGCTTGAATAAAACCACAATTACAATCCTATATCTACTTACCTGAAAGTTTACCTACTGAATATAATGAAACTTATTTTGAGTATAGGATAGCTCTACTGGAGCCATGCATAAAGTTTAGATCATGGTGAATTACTCCACTGAGAAAAATACACTTTATCTATATTCCATAAAAGGTCCTTGTGTATCATCTTTATATTTATCAATCAGTTGATAAATATACTGCATAAAACACTGATTAGTAATGGACTGGGATCTAATCCTACGGTGCCCTTTCCAGAGTGCAAAAAGGAGCCACATTTTGCAGCTCCTTTTTGCACCACGGAAAGGCCAGATTGGGGCTGTGGTGTGGGGTTGCCATGGCTCCAATCTGAATCTAAAAGGGGCAGCCTGAAAACTACCTTAGTCTGTTTTCTTCCTTGGTGGTAGATTGGTGGCAGACAGGCTGGAAACTACAAAATGATAAAAATGATGGACTACAACTCTAGCCATTTCTGACAATCAAGAATGCTGGCTGGGAGTGAAGAGAGCTACAGTCCAACAGCATTTAGGGAATATAAAGGCTTTTCTTAGAGGCTAATTTAAACAGAAAAAATGTACAAGTGCAACATATGCATCCCATGATAAGCTTTCCATTTCTTCATGTGTTAAAATGCTCCATGGACATCACAAACCACATTGATGGGGGAGGGAGAAAGAATACTGGAGACATACCATATGTTTTGTAATATATGCTACACCTTCAAATATATACACAGAACAAACTGCCAAACCTACAAGCCAACAGATCCTCCAGAGAACAATTTGGACAGCTCTAACTGTCCAGTTGCTCCAACTAACCATAGCTAGAAAACCTCAAGGTCAAACTACACATGATGCTAAATTCACTGCTAGAAAGGAGATTAGGGATTGTGGTTGTTGTGTACCTTCAAGTCATTTTTGTATTGTGGTGTCACTAAAGGAGTTCAGAGAGGGTTTGCCATTGCCTTCCTCTGAGGCTGAGTGAGTGTGACTTTCCCAAGTCATCCAGTGGGTTTCCAAAGCCAAGCAGGAATAACAGATAGGCCCTAAATACTCTAAAGGCAACCGATCCTTTCTGATCTTGAAAGCTAAACTGCATCAGCCCTGGTTAGCACTTGGATGGAAAACCACCAAAGAATATCAGGTGCTGTGACTAAATTTCAGAGGAAAGCTATGACAAAACCACCTCTGAGCTTTTCTTGCCTAAAAAAACCCTATGGAAATTATAGAGTTACCATAAGTTAAAAGATGAC
Organism: Sceloporus undulatus; assembly: GCF_019175285.1. Lineage (NCBI taxonomy): Eukaryota > Metazoa > Chordata > Lepidosauria > Squamata > Phrynosomatidae > Sceloporus > Sceloporus undulatus. The sequence goes on along the minus strand of NC_056524.1, from coordinate 86,444,329 downwards.
TCGAAAGACATACACACACAAGAAGACACAATTCAAATACGTTGCGACTGTGTGAGGAAGGGTGGTTTAGTATTTTCTTCCCCTGCCATAAAACCAATTTTTAAACAATATCCCCCTAGTTGCTTTTAGTCTCTCATTGATGCAAACTGGAGTCCTATAACTCAAAGTAATGGCAGTATTGGAGAGTTGTTTTTCACCAAGATCTTAGCTACAGAGGGACATGTTACACTTCATTTCCCAGCATATCACAGTATTGTTGAAATTAAAACCTCCAGTACATACAGTACTATTAATTATAGAAGCCAGAAATAATTTCTAATTATGCCTTTAGCCTCCAATGGATTCTGGCTCTCAGTTCTCATACCTCTCTCCTAAATTGCTAGAGCCAATTGATGTTAAACCACTTTTTCTTGCTTTTTCACTCATACTACGCACACATATGCAGGCACAAGCACATCCTCTCCCTCAAACTTGGGTGTGTCTGTCACATTCTCTAACTGTTTACAGGAATATATTTCAGACAAATTCCCTACTTAACAGGAAATAATTACAGTGCAATTACTGATAAGACATCAGCAGCACATTGAATACAAATTTGTGTAACAAGGAGTAACAATCTAACAAGGAGGTTGGCAAGATGAAGAAAAAGAAAGAGAAGGAGAAACTTGCTATTAACCAACTCAACACAGATACATAGTGCCCACCATTTCACAGATGAAAAACAAGTGTAGCCAGAATTTGGTCAACATGGCAAAAGTTATGAATGAGGAAGAACACATATGTTAGGAAAGGCTGCTGCAGTTTGCTTTTGCCTGCACCTACTGGATAGGGCAAGATTCTATCTCTTCCTTTCCCATCTGCTCAGCTAAATGAGTGCAAACTACTTTTGCACTTTGAACTCAGTTTGCAGTAATTCATAGAAACATAGAGTTGGAAGACACTACAAGGGCCATCCAGTCCAACCTCCTGCCATGCAGGAAAATCTAAGTCAAAGCATCCCCGACAGATGGCCATCCAGCCTCTGCTTAAAGACCTCCAAGGAGAGAGATTCCACTACACTCCAAGGGAGTGTGTTCCACTGTTGAACAGCTTTTACTGTCAGGAAATTCCTCCTAATGTTGAACTGGAATCTCTTTTCCTCTAGTTTGCATCCATTACTCCATGTCCTATTCTCTGGAGCAGCAGAAAACAAACTTGCTCCATCCTCGATGTGACACCCCTTCAAATACTTAAACAGGCCTATGGTATCACTTCTCAACCATCTCTTCTCCAGGCTAAACATACCCAGCTCTCTAAATCTTTCCTCTTAAGCATGGTTTCCAGACCCTTCGCCATTTTGGTTTAAGTAAGCTGCGGACAAAAGTGAGGACAAGAGAGAAATTGAGGCTTTTTAAAAACAGCTGAAGAGGGGGACAACAGAGAATTAGTCTGGTCTTTCCATGCCAAACTGGGACAGTTGGAGGGCATGCAGATATGATGTGAACAGGAATGAACAGAGGAAGATCTCTGGGTGACTGCAATAGGTATCCAAGGATTTGTTTCTCCCAGTTACTTAACAAAAGCAGCAATAAACATTCTTCTCTCCACCTAAATTAACGCTTTTACATTGAAGAAATTCTGTAGTAAGGAGAAATAGGTGGTTTTTTCTTTTTTCTTTTTTACTGAAGGACTGTGAGCTCTGTTCTGTTTCAGTATCCAGGGTCAAAACAAATTCCTGGGCTCCTAATTGAGAGAATTCTAAGTTTATTTCTTTAGTACCAGGCTCTAGTTGGTACATCTGGGAGCTGTAGTACAAAACAAGAACAGAGATCCTGCAAACCATTACAACTGTAGAAAATAATGGCTTTTCGAAAGGGAAAAAGAACTTCCCCAAAGCTGAAGGAACATTATACAGAAAGGATGAAATCATCTTTTCCATATCTGTGAAATTTAGCTCAAATGTGTCTACATTCTGATCACTACTACCCTATTTGATTTATACGCATGTTACGTGCACACTGCACACCTGGGGAATTTTATTAGAAAAAGATTTTTAAAAAGTTTTTCCAAAGACTTTTTCTTTCTAAAAAATAATTTAGATATATTAGATCTTTTCCTCTAAAACAGGTGAAAGATATGGGTTATGCTATTATAGTAGTTTTGCTTCAGCTATTACTGAAGATGGATATTGGCCAGTATCCTAGGCCTCATTCCCACTATCTTTTAAACCGGATTGTAAATCGGTTTCACCCAGTTCAAACAATGCTGGTTCCCACTTAATCTGAATTGCTGAAGTGATTCCGAAGGGGGGTCATTCTCTAGATCCATTTAACCTACCTCTTTTTGACACTGATTTTTCCCACTTTTTCGATAAATCGAATCTGTGCAAGTGTGAACCACATGCAGATTGGAATTGATTCAAATTTCCCCTTCAGTCAGCTCATTTTGAATGGATTCATTTGTGAATGGGAACAACAAGTGGATTATTTTGGATGGAAAAAATGCAATCGGGGCAAATGTAGTTGGAACCATACTCCACTGTCAAATCAATCTGCTGATTCAGATCGCACACCGATTTATCTGTAAGTGGGAATGAGGCCCTAGTGTTAAAACTGAAACAGATTTACTATGGTCTGGCTTCCTGTATTTGTGCGGACAACAACTGCCCTTCTGTCATTGAAGTACAAAACGATGTACAGTGGATCTCCAGGCTGTTTTCCTGCTGGTCCTGTCATCCCATACCCCTGCCTCTTATAAAGAGCAGGATATCAGATATCTACATCAGAGTGGGAATAGGCAGAACATCCAGGCAAAGTAGACAAAATCTAAGTCTCTAGATTTAGGCAAAAAATATGAAAGACATGGGAGCAATCTCTTCAGCTGCAACCTGACAAATCTAAAATGTTCGCTTGGTTGCTAAATGTACGTAGCTAGTTTTATTGATAATGTTTTGAGGACAAAACATTTTTTTTAAAAAAACTGTGAGAAACATATAATAAGAAATAACAATAAATGTCGTATTCCATTTCACAGATTTTAAGACAAACGTCAACCAATATTCCATAATCTCTGGCACAATACTCAAAAACCTATACGGATTTATTTTATTTTGAATCTTGTAATTCCAATAGTATATAAATAAAGACCACTTTTCTGTGAAACAATTGTCTACTTTTTGTAACTTATCTCCTATATATCCTATCTATTTTCTTTGGAGAATTTCTTCCCATTTATCGGAAATGCACATTCAGGCAGTTGCTAATAAATATACAATTACTTTCAAATTATCTGATGCCAATATCTCTTTTTTCACAGCAAAATCATACAATTAATTGACTGTATGGCAAAATATAATATTACATATTTTCAATTTAATATGAAACAGAAAGCCATACTTTTTCCTTATTAATAAGCATGACCAAAAGATGGGGAAATTATATGAACTTGCTACTCTAAATCTCAAGCAACTGGGTGATTCTATGATCTTATTCAACCTTGAATAATCTCCAGTAATCTTTTTCAACCTTCATCTCCACTGTAACTTATAAAAGCTTTCTCTTACATTGTACATAATGGAATAAAATGTATGTTTCCACATCTGTTTCCAATACTATAAATATATTATTGTTGTTCCTGCTACTGCATGCCTTCAAGTCCTTTCCAACTTATGGTGACCCTAAGACTATCAGGAGATGTTTTTGGCAAGATTTGTTCAGAGGGATTTGTCTACCTTCCTCTAAGACTAAGAGAGTTTGACTTGCCCAAGGCCACCCAGTGGGTAGGCTGCGCAGGGATTCAAACTCTGGTTTCCAGAGTCCCAGGATGCATCTGCACTACAGAATAAATGCAGTTTGACACCGCTTTAACTGCCATGGCTCAATGCTATGGAATTTTAGGATTTGTAGTTTGTTAGATATTTAGCCTTCTCTGTCAGAGAACTGTGGTGCCACAACAAACTACAAACACCAGGATTCCATAGGATGTAATCACAGCAGTTAAAGCAGTGTCAAAATGCATTAATTCTGCAGTGTGACAGCAGTCAAACACTCAAATCACTACACCATGCTGGCTCTAAAGAAAATTACATCTCAATAGAAAATTAGACATTGTACATAGTTCAATGGAAAATCATGTATCTACCAAGTATGTTGTCCTCTTCCATATATAGGCAAAATGTAATGAACCAATATATCTCCTTCTTTGGTAGAGACTTCCACCAATATTCCCACCAAAGACAGTGAGATTCCTGTGCCTTTATTACAGAAGTGGGCATTCTTTAGTCTTCCTGGTGTTTTGACCTATGCATTCAACAATCATTACACATTCATTATTGCTTCTGGTAATTAAGACACCAAAACTTTTGAAGGTCCAAAGAATCCCCAGACCTGTTTTATTATTTACGTAGAAGAAGTTATTTCAACAACCACAGTTTTTCTCCCCTACTGTACATGATAAAGTACGCCGCTTTGATCATACAAGTTGGAAAAGCGGGTTACAAATAAAATTATTATTATTATTATTAAAGTTGCCTAAAATTCCATAATCTACAGTAGATCATCCTGTTTATTGAAATCAATCAGTATTTGATATTTAAAACTCTCTTTTAGACACTGGTTATTTAAAGAAGCATGTTCCCAGAACAACAGCAACAAAGAAAATGTTCATCCTCTTTTTGTTTCTAAAAGCAGAAGTTCAAATTAGCATTTGCAATGAGTTCTGGAAAGCCTGGCCTGTCCATTCCATTTATTTATGATCTTTTTAAAAACTAGATGCAAACCGTCTGGCTAAAATACCGAATAGGTAACATTTATAAGACAACTGGGAGAGCCTGATAAACACTAAGGGGCTGCTGCATGCATTGTCAGAAATATATCATCTCCCATTTTGTCAATAGTTAATGCCCCTTTGCTTTTGTGATAGCAGCACCTCTTAAATCAATACCTCCTGTTTAATTTTTAATGTCTTTTTGCCATTAGCTCATTCTCATGTCCCCTTGTTATTGCTTATCAAAGCAATTGGCCATGCTGTGACCTTGACATTTTTCTCTCTCTTGCTGCCCTCCCTGGTTTTTCAGCAAAGCTCATGTTTCACTCAAGATGAACAAGCACTCAAACCCCTTTCCAATGGTTTCTTTCTGTTTCATGCCTTCCAGGTGCATTGTTTAGGCAAAAACAGAACTACTGTTTACATTGCAGATCCCAGAGCTGTGGGATTCTGGGAACTGTAGTCCAAAAGAAACTTTTTTAAAAAACTCAGGCTAGATAAAACCCATCTTAGGAGAGTATACACATTTCCCTGTGTACTGAAAGAGTCAACCGTTCTTAGGGCTTGTTCCCATTATGATTTAAAGAAAATTGCTGATCAGGTTATATGACCGTCATTCCCATTTGAAACCAGTTCTGATCATATTTTGTTCAATTTCTGTCGCGATAAAGTGAGGCAAATGCAAAAAACCTGTTTTTTCCAGACACTAGTTTCCTAGTGGTTCGTTTGAAAAAATCAATTCAAAAGCGTATTCAACAAGTGGGAGTGACAGATCTGAATTGCATCATTCTGGAGGGGATGGACTAATGGCAGAGGGCTGTTTACCATCCTTCCTCAGTTTTTGATAGATCCATCCTTCCTCTCCCTCCTCTCAGCGCTGCCTTTGTGTTTGTGGTGTGACCTACAGGCACATGAATTTTAAAAAAAATAATAATAAAATTGATAGAAGATTTGATTCATTGATTTTGCAACTACTTGCAATCAGTGAGGCAAGTAGGTGCAAAACCACTGAATCACATCTTCTATCAATTTATTTTACATATATATATATATATATATATATATATATATATATATATTTCCCAAACCAGGCTGCCCGGGCTGCTGCTTACGTCACTCATGATGCACAGACGATTGGCATGCATTTTGAAGTGGCACAAACTAGTGGGGATGATAATCATGCCAAAAAAGAAGTGATTACAAGAGGATAATAAAAGATCCACTTTCATAGTGGGAACGACGGACCTTTTAGAATCGATTTACCAACATGGAGTGAAGGCGAATCAGAAACTGGTTTAAAAGTAAGTGGGAATGAACGCTTAGTATAATACTTTCTGTTCTCATTAACTTCCCAGTAGGGCTTTACCCCAACTCTCAGGGCCTAGATCCACTTTTAGAGGTCTCAGGAGGGGGGAGGGGGGAATCTCAGGACAAGAGCACTGCCCTGAAAGAAAAGATTTATTGTTCTTTTTAAAGTGGTTGCTGCTGGCTGCTATTGCTGCAGGCTACTTTGGAATAGTTTCTGTAGGCTCTTCAGAGTATACCTGTTATCCCTTCCCTTTGCCTCATTTGTTAGATTTGCACATTTAAAAAAACATGCTTTAAGCAATTGTAGTTGATGATGAATATATCATGATTAATGACAACCTCCTGCTTTCACCCTCAGATCACAAGGTATCACATTTTAGCTACAAAATCTCATGGAGAAGGGTGGAATATTTCCGTCCTGTTTTTATTTAACGATGATAATAAGTAACTAAGGGCTATAACCCAGGGCTGCTCCAGGTTGTTTGCTGCCTGATTTGAAGTTAAAATGGAGCACATACCCATGACTTTCATATGCAGAAGTGAACTGGACTGGTAGCTGAACTTCCTTTTAAACTCTTGCAACAGACAGTGTCTTCCACCACAACTGAAGGTGGTACGCTGGTTTAAAGGTTCATCCAAGGCTGTTGCTATCCCTTTCCACACAAAGGACAATAGGCAGGGTCTTAAGAAGAATAGCTGTTGTTAAACACCTACTTCTTGAGGCAATTGCCCCACTTTGTTCAGTGCCATATTATATTGCCTCAAAATGACTTCACTTTATCTATTTTTTTTTCTTGTGCTGGCTTGTTCTAAGGAAACAGAGAAATAATCCATGATTTGATCTCGGTTAATGTAACAATTGTAAAACATTTTCAGGAATGCTAATATAAAGCACCTTCTTTCTATCTCTTAATTTGCTTCAGTCTGTCTTTTTTTAAAAAAGCCTGCAATTATTTAATAATAATAATAATAATAATAATAATAATAATATTCTGCTTTTTCTCAAAGGAATCAAAGTGGATTACAGCAATAAAATATCATACAATTTAAGAAATAATCTAGGCCCACCTTTAGTGTTCTGTGCCCTAAGAATAATCAGAGTGGTTCATATTGTTTGTTGTTGTGTTCCTTCAAGTCATTCTGACTTATGGCAACCCCAATGTGAACCTATCACAGAGTTTTCTTGGCAGAATATATTCAGAGGGGTTTGCCCTTGCCTTCCTCTCAGGATGGGAGATTTTGACTTGCCCAGGGTAACCCAGTACATTTCCATGTTTGATCAGGGATTTGAACCCTGGTCTGCTCTGCAAGTGTCCTCATCCAACATTCAAACCACTACATCATGCTGGCTCTCTCAAATATATCACAGGGGCAACTAATTTTGACAACAGGTGATCTAATGTCATTGTTATTGCGTGCCTTCAAGTCAATTCTAATTTACACCACATGTCAATGGATTTTCTTGGCAAGATTTACTTAGATGAAGGGCCCACTCCCACTGAAGGAATAACCCGCGCCCTGACTCGGGTCTGCCCTGCTATTTTAATTGATTCCAAAAGGCCCCGCGTTCCCACTATGAAAATGGGGCATCTTTGGAATTGATTATTTGGGAGGGCGTGCTTGTCATTCCCACTGGAGCTGGAGAAGACAAGCGGCCCTCCACCAGACCCTTTCTCTCCCTTTCTCTCCTCTCCTCTCCTCTCCCCTCCCTCCCTCCCTTCCTTCCTTCGTTTCTCCCCCATCCCTCCTCCTTCTTCTCCCATCCTACCTTTTTCTTCATCCTACTTCCCTCCGCCAGGCACTTGCCACTTCCCCGGGGCTGGCGAGGCTGCTGCTGCTGCTGCACTGCCGCCACTTGCCCCATGCTGGCCGGCATGACAGCAGCGCTGGCAGCCCCACCAGCCCCAGAGAAGCGGTGGGTGCCTGGCAGAGGGAAGTAGGAAGAAGAAGAAGGTAGGATGGGAGAAGAAGGAGGAGGGAGGGATGGATGGAGAAGAAAGGAAGGAAGGGAGATGAGGGGAGAGAAGAGGAGGGGAGGGAAAGAAGAGAGAAAGGGAGAGAAGCGCCGTCGACAGAAGAAAGGGAGGAGGGAAAAGGAGAAGAATCGATTCCAATCTGACGTTCCCACATGTTGGACGCAGGTTGAAATCGATTCTTACCAAAAGGAGCGCAAAGTAACTGCTATCAAAATACCCCAGCTTTTTTGCATTTAACCCGTTTTCCCCCCACTGGAATTGATCAGATGAGGATCTGAATCGATTTTCAGTGGGAACGCGGGCCTTTTAACTCGATTTTGGATTCGAGGCTTTAGGTAGTGGGAATGGGCCCTAAGGATAAGAGAATATGATTTCCCAAGGTAACTCACTGGATTTCCATAGATGAGGGGGGCTTTTAAACCTAGTCTCACAGAGTCCTAGTCCAGTGCTAAAAACTACTGTACAACATTAAACCCTCCTGTTCAGGTACTGATGCTAAAGAATATTAGATTTTTATGAAACTGCAGTTTCACATAGCACTGGTTATCTCTTATCTTTAGTCTCCTGCCCATCACAGCTGCTGTGAGTAAAGTTGTGGAAGAACCAGGGCTTACGGGACTGAAGTGCCTGGACTTTTTGGTGAACAAGGATGATGATATAATCTGTCAGTCCTCCGTAGACTTCCTGAGTTTAGATGTAATCCTTAGAGCAGCTGGGGCTATGGACAGTGGACTAGATTTCCCTGCAGCAATATAATGTTGTGAGCTGTTACAATGCAAAATATTTGGGGGTGGATAGGTCTTAAATGGCTTCTCATGGAGGTGAAACTTACTAGCATTGCTTAGCTGATATAAATCCATATAGCTGCTTGCATTTTTGGACTGTCTTTAGGGGCATGGCTAGTAATGACTTTGGCAACGAGTGTCTCCAAAATTTACTACTATAATATTAGTGTAAGAAAGCCAAGAATGAGCAAAACCAGCATGACATTATCCCATATATTGTAACATCTAATTATCTTTCTAATGCTAAAAAACCCAACTCTGGATGCATGAAATTCTCCTCCAGGCATATTCTTAGTTTACTGTGTCATTAAATAAATGCTGGAACAAGGCTAACTAAAGAACAAACGATATTGATTCAAACATGTGGGAAACATGCCGTGCTTTCTGTGCTCTGGGGCAAAATAAGAGTGCAAAATGGCTTGCAATTCATTTGTTAGTAAGACACAGACTTGTCCAAGCAATGTCTTAGTTTCAAGACCAACCAGTCTGGTTGCAGGTCTGGTGACATTCCTTTTAGACTCACTTTCATATTTTGTTTTATCTCCATTTTGGTTATATTTTTATTTGTCAATTGATTTGTTTCACTGCTCATTATGAAGACACTCATACGATTGCAAGTCATACTCAAATCTGCCTCTGATTCCTAAACAACAACAACTGTTTGCATATAGCTGACTCACAGAAAAGACCTTTATTGTAAAATGTTTGCACAAATAAAAATTTCAAACAGGTTTGCCATCTGCTCATAATGTTTAGAGACTATTCTTCTTTCAGGAGCAATGTCCACATATAAATGTCTATGAACACTTTGTCTGTATGTATAATGTTGCCTTCAAAATTTATGTGTATGTGTTTCTATTTTTGTGTATGTATATAAATACACGTGATATAGTTAAAATCACTCAGCTTTGCAGATATTTTCAAAAATGGTGCTTGAGCAAAAAGGAGTTTATGAAACACCAAAGAATAAAAGCAAGTGTGCTATCCAAATGCCATGACCTCATACAAGTAAACTGCTTTGATGATATATAATGGAAATGCTATTTCCATTATATGTACACTCTTTAAAGAGAAATTGCTACATAGGATAATAAAAGCACTTTAATGACATTTGAGGAGTAGTGACCAGTATTACAGTTTCCAAGTTAATAAGGTAAATGATCTGACTACAAGTCCATGATTATCCCACAGTCACAATGAGTTTGATACAAACTGTCCATAATCTGTCAGGCTAAATGGTAGAAACCATAGTTCAAAGGAGGTATGCTGGTCCTGCTGAATGACCATAAATCCAGGGATTAGATCTACTTTTTTATACTGAATCTTCCAGAATACACTAGACAGTATGACATACAAGACATACACTAGACATACAAGTGTCTCAGCTAACTAGGTTCCTCTTTCCTCATGAAGGTGAATACATGTTTTGTGGGAAGGGGGTGCTTCCATCTTCCCTAACTTTTGTGGCATCTTCTTTCCAGGATACTGTACAAATTGCAAGGATTCCTACATACCTTCTTCCCAGCCAGCCAGGGGCAAGTTAGCTGGGCTGCGGGGTTACTCCAGACAAGGACTTCCCTCCTTAGTCTGCCAGTGGGGAATAAAAGTGTTTTCAAGCCACTACCCCACTTGTTTTGTCTGTGACTTTCCCCTGGTATGGATCAAATGACATGGAGATGAGAACGGAAGGACAAAGAAAAGCATGTGGACCCAGAGCAGCTGAATGGCTGGTGACAAGAAGACTGAAGAACTTGGCTGAGGAACCAAAGGAGACCTGTAATTGTCACAGAGGGAAAAACAGGGAGATAGACTGAAGATGAAAGGAAGGGCTCATGGTGTCCTCTGGAAGCTATCACAGCCTTCATATTTTTGTCCAAAGTTCTTTTGAACTAGCCCCACAAAGTTATTTGTAGGCTAATCATAGCTGGAATCTCCTGTAACCCCCCCCCATTCTTTTTTGAGATCTAGGCAATTGCTAACACTTTCCTGTGCCCCTGTGGTTGGGTGGGAGCTAAAGCAAACAGTGAGCAGCAGGACCTTATAGGAGTGCAGCAGCTAGGAACTTTTGAAATATCACACTGGTGGTTAATTTAGGCCAAGGATTTCAGAGCAAGCCTCACTTTTTCCCCACCTACCTCTGCTCAGGATTTTTATCAAGCCATAGATCTCAGTGGTAAAGGTAAAATACATACATACAGGAGTTTATAAGACAAGGGAAATTGGAAGTATAATCCAATGGCAATCCAAATGCAATCATGGGGTTTAACGTTATTGTGTGATAGACTACCACACGCAATTTTGAGCAATGGGAAGTCAGTCCAAACGCAATCATGGGGTTTCACATTATTGCATGATAGATTATGGCAAGCTATTTTCAGGCAATGAGAAGTCAATTCGAATGCAATTCAAATTCATGTAAATTTGCTGAACTAGTGAATTCACATGAATGCGTTCTGGCCCCTCTTTCTTTTCATTTGAAATTAAGAGAACCCCCCCCCCCCCCCGGTGTGATAAACTCCACAGATAGACAGAGAGAGAGTATGACAGAAATCTGAAAGGGACTGGTCCTCAGAAGTCATATGTTTTGCAAATAGTGGGTCAAATGTTATTATTATTATTATTATTAACCTTTATTTATGAAGCGCTGTAAATTTACACAGCGCTGTACATACAATCTTTTTAGTTAGACGGTTCCCTGCCCTCAGGCTTACAATCTAAAAAGACATGACACAGAAGGAGAAGGGGGTGGTGACGGGAAAGGGTAAGAGGTCCAGCAGTTCCTCTCAACCTCCGAGGCCTGGACCAAGGCAGATGGACTGAAGGGAGGGCTTGGCTTCAAAATGGAAGGTTAAGCATTATCCAGGGAAAATACATACTCACAAGTAGGATAATACATATACAGTACATAGCAATACAGGAAATGGATCAATAAACAGCCAACAACAGAACATCAGATAGTAAGCGACAATTATGCGATGCCTGGGAAGGCTTCTCTGAATAGGATGGTTTTCAACTCCGTTTTGAAGCTGGTTAAAGAAGTGATGGCTCTTGCTTGTGGAGGAAGAAGGTTCCAGGAGTGAGGGGCAGCAAGTGAAAAGGGGCGAATCCGGGATGGGGCAGAGGAAATCCTGGGCTGGGACAGGAACCCTTGACTACCAGAACGGAGGGCCCTGGTGGGAAGGTGAGGAGAAAGAAGGTCAGATAAGTAAGGAGGGGCCAGTCCATGGAGGGCTTTGAATGTCGACAGCAGGAGCTTATACTGAATGCGGAAAGGGAGAGGGAGCCAGTGAAGGGATGCCAACACAGGAGAGATGTGGTCAGAGCGGTGGGTGGAAGTGATAATGCGTGCAGCTGAATGCTGGACAGAGATTAAAGGACGGAGGTGTCCCTTTTTACCCACTGTAGCTCTTGCCCCCCTCCTCCTTTGTAGTATCAGCACATGCAGCTGCTGACCACAACCTTGTTTTCATCCTAGAAGCTACATTTCAGAAATTGAAATGAAGCTACTCAAGGCAAAAGATTCTTAGTCACTGTCATTTCACCCCATCACTAAGGAACACACTGACCATTGCAGGAAATCTGAAGCCCCTAGAGGGCAGTACAGATCCAGGTGTACCTGGTGAAACAGGTTAAACAGCTGGGATTCTTAGGACTAGTTGGAGTCACAGGTGAAGTTCCAGCCACATCCTTCCAGGAACCCAAGGGAGGCTTGTCTAAGCCAGAATCAGCACAGAATGAGTTTCTTCTTCCAGTAGCTCCAACAGTTGGGATAGGGCTCTGTCTTTGTGAGGTAGAAAGAGGAAAAAATATGCAGCAAACAACAGAAGCAGAAGAAATCTTTATGAGGATGTGAGGAGTCAGACTGTGCTAGAACTACCAGGGAGAGGTTCCGTGCCTTGGCTCCTGGTGCAGACTGCAACTCTTTCCAGTGGCCTCTTGTTGCTTGGAAATGAACTACAATACAGGAATACTCAGATCTCTTTTATCCACCACACTTCACTTTTGTACTAGGGTACTGGCAGGTTTTTGACTTTTCAGAAGAGCTAAGTAGAATTCAGAACATGGGCAGCATTTGAATCCTTGGCACCTGGCTTCCTTGTGGGAATGAAGCCTTGCTTGAAACCATTTTCATGTTTAGTAAAAGCCCACAGCTCTCCCACTTCGTGTAGGTCCTTCACAGTCTTCAGTGATGTTTTAGAGGAGTAACACACAACCTATTCTCCACTGCCAGATGTTATAGGGCCATCCACCTCCCTGTGTTTGCCAGGCTCATCCAGTGCCTCCCAAAAATATGATGGACTGGCTCTGAGATTAAACTTTTAGAGAAAGCCTTCACTCTGGCCTCTTGGTGTGGGGTAGGGGGTGTGCTATAATTTTGTCTTTGCAGTTGTTTACTTGCAGGTCAAAGACTGATCAATGTTGATGTGGGACTGACATTTTCTTACATTCATGTATGGCCACCTTCTTTTGTCCAGTCTGTGTCACCAAGGTTGTTACACTTAGGATTTAATATGCAGACTACCAGCTAAGCAAGGAGACCAGGATGTAGAGGTAACACCTTTTATTGTGGCCCCCAAATTTTTCCCCTTGCTTTCATCTAAGGGTGAAATCCTTACTTCCTTGTTTTATGATGGCTTTAATATGTTAAGTCAGATTTAATGATTATGTAATAGCATATTATGTAGTCAGTGTCAGGCATCATGAAGAAGTCTATTTTGTATTGTAATTAAGTCAGTCTGTCCATTGTGATTAGCTGATTTGCGATTTGCTGATATCTAGTGGATCACTTAAGTCTTTTTAAAACCATTGTGCCCTATGATTATTTGTGAAACATGTCTTTGCAGTTTCAAAGCAGAATCTGAGAGGAAACTTTCAAGAAAGTCTGGACTAAGTGAAAGTACATTGCAGCAGGCAAGAAGGAAAGTGATCATCATGCTCTCATGAGACAAGTTCTGGCTCAGAAGCCTAGCTATGGAGGGAACTCTGAGCAGAGAAGTGTTTTGGCTGGAAATGTGTTTTGGATGAGTATTAACTCCAGCTTGGAAAACCTCTGGCTTTACAGACAAAAAGAAAGGGGAAACAAATCTGAACTGGAGAATAGGCAGTCAGGAGAAAAATCTTGTATTCCCTTTCCAGCACTGAGCACCATCTCAATTTTCCTCTCTGTCCTTTGTCCAATTGCAAATATGATACCATCAAATATTATGCCTGTTAATTAGGGAAAAAACATAGCTGAAGTAAAGTTCTAAAAGCTATTGCTATTAAACAAGAAGCATAATCAACTCTGAAAATAAACTCATATGGTGCTCTTTTGGTTGTGACTGTGTTATGTTATGGCTCTTGTGTAGAAGATTTACAGACAATCTTGACACTTTCTGGCATATTGTGTTGCAGCTGCTGAAGAGCCCAGCCCAGTTGCTCACCTAGGTGCTTACTTGGAGAAATCAAAGGGAATTACAAAATGGCATGAATACAAGCAACAAAAAACTTGCACTGAATATGACCGGATAGGTCTTGCACCCAATCTGTACATCAAGGATGGTGGCAAAAATATAAATATCTTCAGTCACTATACCATCAGCTATGTTACTATTCCCAGCAGAACTGAGGCTCGGGGCTTAGGACTGATTAATTCCAGTTTGTCATTTCCCATATGGTAAAGTGTGCATTGCTTATCAAGGCAGAAATAATGCCATTTGACACCACTTTAACTGCCAGGCTCACTGCTATGGAATTCTGAGAATTGCAGCTTGTTGTTGCACCAAAGCTCTCTGACAGGGAAGGCTAAATGACTCACAAAACTACATTTCCCAAAATTCCATAGCATGAATGACTAATTTGACAGTTCTCCACCCTCAGACTTAGAATCTGATGGGGGGTACTTTGAAAAAATTTTTAAATGAAAAGCAATATATAAACATTTCATGAGAGAATGATATTCTACAAATACAGCAGTACTATGCTCCCTTATTTACCAGTGCGGTCAGCACTCTGAACACCAGTTCACTAGTTTCTGAAGGAATTAGGGAATGTGGTTCCATATTTAAATATTTTAGTTTTGAGTTGTATGCATATTTGAGGAGATTGATGCTTCTGTTTTGGATTATGAAGTCTGGATACAGACGTCTTAAATTGTTTCCTATGTACTGATGATTTCTGAAATTGCTGCCCAAAGGACATGGGATAAAATGAAGATTTGAGATGACACTGAATTTAGAGAACATCTGGAGTGCTATTGTCTCTCAAATGGTGTTCTTTTACAGTTATCAGTTGTGGAGCTGCAAGCTAGAAATGGAAAACACTATTAGGTCAGCTTCTCTGTTTCTTGCCAGTTCCACATTTTGTCCCCACAATAATATAAATTTGGGCATATTGTCCAGAGTAGTTCTGGATTACTCAGTAAACTGGACTTCCATGGTTTTTCCCAAGAGAAACTGGTTCTCAGCCCAATTCATTGCTATAAATCTAAAATGAAGGAGCGGAATAAACAATCTGCTTTGCTCAGTCCATCTAAAAATGTTTAAGAAATATTATAAATGCCACAGTTGTGACTGGAATCCTTGAGGAAGAGGTGGAGACAGTGCAACCCACAGGTTGCATGTGACCCCTGAACCCCACTTTTGCAGCTCATGAAGCCCTCCACCCATTCCCCAAAGCTTCCAAACTCTTCCTCACCCAAATTTCTGGCATCATTTTGGACAATTTTTGCACAAAATACCCTCACCCATCCCCATCCTATAAGAATTTCCCATGGCCCCAAATATCTCATCCTTGACTTAAAGAAATAACCAAAGGAGCAATGATCAGCTAATTTTCTTGGTGTCTTGGAGGTCTCTTATTCATAGAGTTGCCATAAGTCAAAGTGCACTTGATGAAAATTAACAACAACATAAATATATAAACCCATTCACCAATCAATATTTTTCTCTCTATCCTGTCCCCCCCCCCCCCCCCGAGGAATTGCAAAAACAAATTGCTGAGTTGTTGGAATGAGTCAGAGAGTGCAGCTTTTCTCAGATATATAGGACATTTACTAAGCTCTCCTCTACTTAGGTCTGGCCTAGCCATTGGATCAGGGTGGCAATCATGTGGCCCTCTAGATGTTGTTGCACTGGCTCTCCCAACATTGCCTATGCAGGCTATCTGGAAGGCTGCATGATTCCTCCCTCAGCACTAGACAGAGTGAAGGAGGTACTTCACATAGCTGATTTTGATCTCATAAAAGGGGGACAAGTTAGTAATTTACATTGCAATCCTGTATATGACTACTTAGAAATGTTTCCCATTGAGTTGATGGGGGCTAGTCTTAAGTAAGTGGATGAAATATTCCAATCTCAGTGTATTATTCTTATATTTTTATTGTCCCATAGAGAAGAAAGGAACTTCTCTGGTTATCAACTATCAATATAAGTTGACCAGTCTTGGATACTATGCACCTTCACTTTTCAGGATAGAAGAGCCAAACTGGACCAGTATTAACCATATTTCTAAATTAGTGAAATTGACTATTTCTCCTCTAGATGTGCCTCTAGTGTTGCACAGTTAAGATGTATGTGGACTGCCTTTGGGCTGTACAAATGTCTCCAGATTAATCCAGATAAATGTTACAGACAGACTGGTACAAGAAGTTGAACTTAGACAATGCAGTCAAATGTGGATGGTTATTGTGAATCTGTGGTACCAGGAGAAGGAGAAGGCTTTTCTGAGAAGCTTGTGTGTGTTCATGTTTCTTAAGAAGAGGCTGTTGTAATCAGATGGGAAATCCCCTTGGATAAGATCCCATTAATTACATAAATAAGAAGAAATGTTTCTTGCTTTCATTGTTGGTGGTGTTTGCAGGCAGCGACTATTTATCACATGTTTACTTAAAAACAAAAGCATTCTCCTTTTCCCAAACATGAAGTAAAATATCTCTGTGGCCTTAAAAAGTAATAAGTATAGGATATAATTTTAAAAGATTACAACAAGACATTATGGAAGCCCACTGTACTAACCCATTCTCTCTGAGTCTCAGTCTAACCTCCAACTTCACCAATATCTTCAGTACTACCACTGTTTTTGAAGCCTCTGCATACACACACTCAGTCTGGTGACATCCAGATGCCTAAATCCAATTATCCTCAAAAGGTATGGCTTATGAAAGCATGGTTGATGGACTCTGGAGCGTACTAGGTGGCAAAGAACCAGTCTTAAAACAGTCAACAGCAAGGGTTGACAAAAATGTCAAGATAAATATCTTTTTTCTTAAAACTACTCAACACATAGATTCAGCTAGGCGGTACTGCATGCTGACAGGTAAATTATGAAGGAGCACATCGACATACAAGTTGAGTCTTCCTTATCCAAAATGCTTGGGATCAGAAGTGTTTTGGATTTTGGAGTTTTGGTGATTTGGGAATATTTGCATCTACATAATGAAATATATTTGAGATGGGACCCAATTTGAAACATGAAATTCATTTTTGTTTTGTATACACCTTATACACATAGCCTGAAGGTAATTTTATACAAAATATTTTTAATAATTTTGTGCACGAAAAGGGTTTGTTAAAACTGACTAATCAAAAAGCAAAGGTATCACTATCTCTCAGCCATCCATGTGGACAATTTGGGATTTTGGAATATTTTGGACTTTTGGAATACTGGAGAAGGAAGACTCAACCTGTGCTTTAAATACTTGAAATACTCCAACATATTTGAAATACGGTTGGCCCTCCTTATCCACGGATTTTTTTATACATGAATTCAAGCATCCACAGCTTGAAAATATTCCAAAAAAGTATAAATTTCAAGTATAAAACCTTGTTTTTCATATTTTATATAAGGGACACCATTTTGCTATGCCATTGAATTTAATGGGACTTGAGCATCCACAGATTTTGTTATTAACGGTGGTTCCTGGAACCAAACCCCAGCGGATAACAAAAGTCCACTGTACTCCAAATATACCTTATGGCAAGATCCTCTGTAGAACTGGAATTAGATGGGATGTGAAAATGTTGGTATATCTTTGCTTCAATAAGGAATTGTGTTTCTTGGACATCATATCAGTGTGGTAGATTGGCAGGCAGCATTCTCCTAGTAACAAACAAATTATCTCACAAACAATGATCCTATAGCATGCAACAAATACAACACATAAAAATGGGAGGAGATGGGTTGTGTCCGACACAGGATTAATCATCAAGAAACTCACCTAAAGGCATTTTGTAAAGCCATTGATTCCCATGCACAACTACATACCTGCTTAATGGTAGTTTATGTAAGATCTGTTAATGTCATCAGAATGGAATTCAGAAAGTTAGCAAAGCAGGAAGGCTTGTCTATTCATCTGGATCCCACTGATGGGTGCTGTTTTTAGAATGTAATATCTGCACAAGTGACTTCTGTACTATAGTGTACTGCCTAAGAAATTGCTCTATGAACCCAGACGCCCCCATATCAACTATGCATCTGCCTCTTAAAATTCTCATTGCACCTTTAGCCTCTCCTATGTAATATGGACATCATGATTATGTCCTCATATATGGAATTATTGTATGGGATACTAGAATAATGAATCTGAAGCACCTTGGGCACCTTGGATATTTTAAAATGATGCACAAATTCTCAAAATATTGATTCCATGAGCAACTAATAACAATGACATTTGTTGATTTTTACTTGAGCTGTGCTGGAATCTTTCTGCTGGATTAACTGAACTTCACAACAGAATCTGCAATAGAGTGAATGTCACTTTCCAATAAGGCAACCCTATCATGAGGTTTTCTTGGCAACTTTCTTCAGAAGAGGGTTGCTAGCCTCTGAAGCCAGCAGAGTGTGACTTGTCCAAGGTCACCCAGTGGCTTTACATGACCAAGCTGGGATTCAAACCCTAGTCTGCATTCCTAGTCCAATACTCAAACCACTATGCCATGCTGATTCTCTATTATATAATTGATATACTCTAATAGTATATTGGATATACTGACAGTATATCAGTAATATACCAGTAGATTACCGAAGAATATTATCAAATGATGTGACCACTGTATGTACTAGAAGGGGAAATATTTCCCTGTGTAAAGAGTACCATTGATCTAAGTCACATATATCATGGGACACTCTGGTATGTGGCAAACTAATTTAGGAGGCACAGAACTGTCTGGGCCCACTGTTGGGTAACATTTGATGAGTTCACAGAAGAGAGCCTTGTTAGTAGTTGCTCCTAGATTGTGGAATTCCCTCCCACAGAAAATTAGATTGGCTCTCTCTCCATTCTCTTTCAGCTGGCAGGCAAAGACCTTTCTCTTTATCCAGGCCTGTTGCTACTGTTTCATACAGACTTACATAGCAATCAATTGAAAACTGAGTAAGGGTGCATCTATACTGTAGAAATAACTAGCATGGCTCCATCCTACCGAATCCTGGGATTTGTAGTTTTGTGAAGCACCAGTACTCTTGGGCAGAAAAGGGTAAAGACCTTTTAAAACTTCAAATCCCAGGAATCCATAGGATGGTACTACAGCACTCAAAGTGGCATCAAACTGCATTATTTCTACAGTGCAGATGGGTCCTAATACTTGTGTTGCACTTGTGAGAATGTGGGTCTTTTCCTTCTTACTAAAGACCTTCATGCTCTTTGTGTGAAGGCAGGGTGGAATCAAAACAGGTTGCAGATTTGTCTTGAAAAAGTTCCTGGTTTGACTCTGTGTATGTGTGTTGGCCATAGTTGCCATAGTAAGTAACTGGTTCTACATAAAGTTAAGGTGCAAGCCAACAGAAGTGTAATGGAATACATTCCTTAGGATGAGTCAATATTCTTTCACTGAAACTGAAACACACTCTTGCAGAAACATATTCTAAGACAGTGTGACTTTGGGTAGCAAGTAAAAATTGCTCAACATGCATTTTTTTTCCTTTGAACAACAACATTGCAAATGTTATTAACTGTGGATACTTTCATAGTCCTCTTCTTCCAATATGCTTTGCTATGAAATTAAATATATAATATTTATGAAATGGTTTAAACATAAATAAAATTTGAAGGTAAATTGGTAAGTTTCATCTCTGCACATTCTGACATAACCAAGGAGAAGAAGCTGGGAAAAACTCTGCAGATAAAGGGATAAAGATTTCTGGATCAGAGAGCAATTTGTTCTCAATGGTTCCTATTGATTCTATGTGAGAAATGTGTCAGCGAGTGCTGAGGGCAGGGCACTTTGAAATCTAATCTACAAGTTTTTCCTGTCTTCTCAAAATTTAATCTTCACAACCATTTCAGAAACAATGCTATGTTTTGTCCATTATCACATTTAGAAAAAAGCAGAGCAGTGTGCAAACCACCTCTGCTCTTTTTTTTAAGTCAAGCTTTCAATTATTGCAATAACTCAACCTCTATTTGCTCTACCAATTTTGGATCTTAACAAATGTTTTGAACTGTGCTTGGCTATTTTATGGATTTTTTTTTTAGTTCAGGTCTGAAGATTTGAAGGTAATCTGGCAAAATCCAAGTTTTAAATAGTAACATGAAATGACTTGAAAACATACGTTGGTGGCAGTACCAACACATAATAAAATAGGTTTAAAGCAAGACTATATCTGTTATTTTTTAAGAAGCTGGGAAGAATTTTGAGTGTTGGACTGGGATGCTGGAAATCAGGGTTCACTTTCCAGCTTGGCCATGAAACTTACTTGGTGACCTTGGTGAGAGCACATGCTCTCAGCCTCAAGGGAAGGCAATGGCAAACCTCCAAAAAAACTCCATCATAGGGTCCCCTTTGAGTCACTATGAGTAAGAAATGACTTGACAGTACACAACAAGAACAACAACAACAAGAGATGGCTTTCTCTTGATACCATCACCATCACATTTGTTGAGGTCACAGAAGAGAGCCTTCTTGATGGTTCCTCCAAGATTGTTGAATTCCCTTCTTCAGAAAGTTAGATTGGCCCCTTTTGCTCTCTTTCACCTGGTAGACAAAGACCCTTGTGTTTATCCAGGCCTTTAAGTGTTAACTGTCTATTGCAGGTTTTTTACTTGATATATGCTGGATTATATTTTTATTATTATTTTTATATTTTAACAGCCTTTTAAATCTGTTTGACATAAATATTTTTATTAGGATTTTTGGTGTAACATGTAAAAGTTTTGTATTATTCATTGTTTTAGTTGCATTTATTGTGAGCTGCCTTGAGTCCCATGTTGGGACAAATATCCCTAATTGCCATTCCCTTCTCATTTTGTGTTCTCTCTTGTGGATTGTAAATCTCAGGATGGGGATTTCACAGATTAACAATGTGTAAACTCTGAGAGCCTTTGTGGCTGAAGAGAGGTGTATAAATATTCTAAATAAATAAATAAAGGGAGCATACAAATTAAATAAATACATTTTCAAAAAAAATATGACAGAGAGCGAGGAAAGAGAGAGTACGGTAGATCTAGAGGGTTCAGAAGATGTATGATAAGGACAGAAGCTGCATATGCACTGCAGAAATAATGCAGTTTGACATGGCTTTAACTGCTACGGCTCAATGCTATGAAATTCTGGGATTTGTAGTTTGTTTTGGCTCCAGAGCTCTCTGACAAAGAAGGCTAAATAGCCCACAAAACTACAAAACCCAGAATTCCATAGCCTTGAACCATGGCAGTTAAAGCAGCATCAAACTGCATTATTTCTGCAGTGTGGATGAAGCCAGAGTGAAGCATGCCTCTAAATTTCCCTCTTCTGAGTTTGGAAAAGTTGAGACAGTTGGGTTTCTGCCAAACAGGGCTTGGGAAAGTTACTGTTTAGAGTAAAACTCCCAGAATTCCCCACCCACCATGGCTAGTGGCTGTGAGATATTGGGAGTTGTCCAAAAAAAACCACAACTTTTCTGAGCTGTTCCATGGGTAACTGATGTTTCAAAGCCTTGTGTAAGCAAATGTAAGTCTTGTTTGTTTGATTTCCCAAGTCACCAAACCACTGACCCCAGCACTGCACTGTTGCTCTTGGTTAGTAGTATAAACAAGTACAGGCTGCAAGTAAATGGAGATTGTTTGATAGTTATATGGAGAATTTATTCAGTACATGTTACAAATTTGTTGTGAAATTAGTTCTCGGCTTCATTTCATTGCTACATGCTATTTAAACTCTAATTTTACACTGAAATGTTACTATGTGATGTATTAAATTTTACTTTTCCTCACATTTTCCTTTCCTAATGCTTCAGAAACAAAACCAGATGGCAAAGAGCACTTACTTTTATATTAGTCAAAGGCAAAGCAGGCTTAATTAGACTTAAATTAGGAGTTTAATAGGAAGACATAAACTAGGCAGCAAGTGTTCTATTTCTGTCTATGTTTATAAGCCCCAGGCAATTTTTTTTTCTTTTGGTTATGATAATAACACTTACATTTCCAAATATAACTCACTGAGCACTGGCAAGTCTGAAAACTTATTTTCTTTCCTTTACTAATGGGACTGATATGCATTGCTTTATTTTTACAGAGGCTTTTAAGAGAGCGTTAAAAGATTTTTCCCATGGAAAGTGTATGTTTGTTCACATTTTAAGGTTAAACAATCAATTAGCAAACTAATTTACCTTTTTAATGAGCTGACTCAATCATTTCTGTAACCAAGGCTCAGCAGGAGAACATTAAGTCAGAGCCTGGTATTCATGCATAGAAAGAGACATATTAAGGGCACAGTCCTGTTCTAAACATAATACCTGTTGAAAAGCTATAGGCAGAACTTGGGAATTTCACCTTTTTGGATTTGCAGTTTCCCAAATGCCCTATGTTGTCTGAAGGATTCTTGAAACGGAAAAGAAAAAGAAGTAAATTTGCATAAATCTGGCGTGGTGGAAAGTAACAAGCATGTTGTGAGACCAGCATTGTGTAGAGGTCTGCATCTTGGCCTAGGACTCTGGGAAAACAGAGCTTGAACCCCCACTTGGCCAAGGAAACCCATTGGGTGACCATATGGAAGTCCCATTCTCCCAGCCTTAAGGAAAACAATGGCAGACTTCCTCTGAATAAACCTGACCAATAAAATTCTAGAATAGAATAGTCATGAGTCGGAGTTAACTTGAAGATGCATAACAACAAACATCTGTAACAGTGGAATCCCTACATTGTGAGACATTTTTGCCAGAAGGATACACAGCTGGCAAAGATATGCTGAAAGGCTGTAATGGGACAGATCAGTAGCAAGGATAGGGAGGCAAAAAGCATACTTATGCCATATCTTATTCCCCACAACTCCACTGCCACATCTCTACTCATGGCACAACTTTACTTCACCCCAAAATGAGGGGATCTTCAACTGACTTTAGTGGGAAGGAGGAAACGCCTCGATTCCTGCCTGACCCACTTTGTTACAACTAGGAGACAGCCACATTTTTAGGTTCTGAAGTTCCACACCTGATCTCAGCACACCACCACTAACAAGAAAACACTATTACTTAGTGTATGAGGCAGCGCTATTTCTGTCTGTTTTTCATGTACTGAATATTGAGGGCTCACAAAGAATACTAACTCTGAAACTATCTCAGAAAATAAATGGGAAAGCATTACTACTTACCCTCAAAATATACTGTTATTCCCCCTCATTATATTATTTTTGAAATGTGGCTTTATTGCACCTTTGGTACAAAAGGAAGCAACTAGTTACAGATTTTTCTTACTTTGGTTGATTATTTGTTTGTTTAATTTATATCCCACCTTTCTCCCTATGTAGGATCCCAGGTGGCCTGCAGACAGGGTATGGCTGAAACATTCTTTATACAAAAGTGCAAAAAGAATTAAATTACAGTTCAAAATAAAAGCTGGAGATTAAACAATATAACAACACATATCTCAATTTTAAAAAAAAGATTTAAAAAACACAGCTCCACCAGAAACCCTTTCTGTTACATAGATTTCAAATGAATGAGGTCTTAACCTTGCTGACAAAAGGAAAAGAGAGATAACTACAGGCCTCTTTTGTCCTGCTTGTACTTACTGCAGAAAATAGGTGACTGGATTTGATAAAGCCATAATTTAGATAGACAATGGGAAACATATAGGATATGAACAATGTATATATATTAATACAGCTATAAGATGATAATTAGATCCAGCAGGTTCTTAAATTCTCATTCACTTCCATGGAACAGAGAATTGACTAAAACCTTTGATGGGGTAGAACATAGCAGAAGCTTCTGTCTGTCTTTAGTTTTGGCTTTTTGTAGACTCATTTTCCAAGTCTATCTGAAGATGAAGTCAGAGGGCATGCACAGTGATGTTTTCTTGCTTAATAAAACAGTTTCACCATCTGTATGCTAAGCCAGCCAGCTCCCACACAGCTTTTAATTCTGTTTAGCAATTGCCTTTTTTGGCTTATTTTAAAAAATGACTCTTAAATTTTGAAGAGCTTAGAAGTTATGTGGCAAGGAGATCCTTGGAGCTGCAGATTAAATTTTGTAGTAGGGGGAAGAAATCGCCTGTAGATTCCTGGATCAAGTCTGAACAGATTATTTAGATATGTCTGCATACCCTACCCCCCCTCTTGTTCAATATGGGTTTCATAATTAATATCTAGTGCTGGGCATGTTTTGAGAGGTCACAATGATTTGTGGAGACTAGAAAGGTACATGTGTAAAGAGTCACACTGAGCTAAGGATATGTGAGAGACCTAGATGGTACTAAAACAAATGCTATATGGGTTTGGTGATCACTCTGCCCCCCTCAGGCTCTTCACATTTCCGCTTGCAATGGAGACAAAGTGAGTCCCATCACAAATGCAGTCAAAGACCGCACCTTCCACCTCATGTCATTCTGTGTTTCTATTCACTTTTTCTGTCTGACTATTCTGAGAATGTCTCAAATCCAATGCATGTTTTATCACTCCAGAGTTAAAGCTATTAGCTGTTCCAGATCCTTTTTGTAAATTACATGGAAAAACCATCAAGGCTTTTCTTACATCATGTGGTAACATTAAGCACCCCTCAAGGTTATGAAATACAATGTGCCCGCGTTATACGCTGATGTGCCCTGGAAGAAAAAATTTCAAGGAGACACTGACACTGACAGACACACCTTTTAGGTGTGGGGGAGACACACATAAACTAGGAGGAGGAAGAAAATCTGAGACTCAAATTAGATAATACACCTAAATGAATTGAGAACTTGTGCTCAGTTAATAATAAATAATAAATAATAAAAGTTTTATTTTTATACCGCCCTTCTTGCAATCAGGGCGGTGTACAACACTATAAAAAACATAATACAAAGCACACACCATATAAACATTTATAATTAAAATCACATTAAAAACCAATTCTGGCCAGCTTGCCATTGCTGTCAGAGGGGGAAGACTAACTGGAGCCTGTGTCTGGGAATGCTATTTTGAACAAGAAGGTCTTTAATTCCTTCTTGAACTGGGCCAGGGAGGTGGCCGAACGGAGCTCTCCGGGCAGCGAATTCCAGAGGGTCGGGGCTGAGGTGGTGAAGGTCCTCCTAGATGTGGAGGCCAGTCTTGCCCCTGGGACCCTCAATAGCTGCTGCCCGGATGTTCTGAGTGTGCGGGGCGGATTATATGGGGAGAGGCGGTCCTCTAGGTATCCTGGGCCCAAGCCATTTAGGGCTTTATAGGTTATAACCAACACCTTGTATTGTGCCCGGAAACGAATAGGCAGCCAGTGCAGATCTTTAAGCACTGGTATTATATGACTGGCCCTGGGTATGCCAGTGACCAATCTGGCTGCCATATTCTGCACCAGTTGTAGCTTCCGGGTTTGGTACAAGGGTTGCCCCATGTAGAGCGCGTTGCAGAAGTCCAATCGAGAGGTTACCAGAGCATGTACTACCGTTTCAAGGTCCCTCTGGCCCAAGTAGGGACGCAGCTGGCGAATCAGCCGAAGCTGATAACAGGTGCTCCTGACCGTTGCATCCACCCGAGATGTAAGGTGGAGCGACGAGTCAAGGAGCACCCCCAGACTGCGTACCGAGTCCTTCACGGGAAGCGTGATCCCGTTCAGGACAGGTGGAACCACCGCCATCCCCGGGCCAGGAGAACCTATCACGAGTAGCTCCGTTTTCTCTGGATTCAGACTGAGTTGGTTTTCCCTCATCCAGCCCATTACTGACTCCAGACAGGCCACGAGAGGAGAGACGCCATCCTCAGTCACTGCATCAGTCGGAGACATAGAGAAGACTATTTGGGTGTCATCAGCGTACTGATAACCCCGCGCCCCATGTCTCCGGATGATCACTCCCAGCGGTTTCATGTAAATGTTGAAAAGCATGGGAGACAAAATGGCTCCTTGAGGGACCCCAGATGTTAGGGCCCTCCTATCGGAGCACACGTCTCCCAGCTGCACCATCTGGAACCTCCCAGAGAGGTAGGACCGGAACCACTGGAGCGCAGTGCCCCCGATTCCCACCTCTACCAGGCGCTCCAGAAGGATACCATGGTCTATGGTATTGAAGGCCGCTGAGATGTCCAAGAGCACCAACAGGGACACGCTTCCCCTGTCGATGCCCAGACGGAGATCATTGACCAAGGCGACCATGGCCGTCTCAACCCCGTAACCCACCCGAAAGCTGGTTTGAAATAGGTCCAGATAATCTGTTTCTTCCAAGATCGATTGAAGCTGGATTGCAACCGCCCTCTCGATCACATTCCCCAAAAATGGCAATAGCGAAACTGGCCGATAATTATTATGCATCAGGGGGTCGAGGGAGGGCTATTTTAACAGCGGTTTTACAATGGCCAATTTTAAGCTGGATGGAAATTGCCCATCCCTCAAAGATGTATTTATAATCCGGTGTAGCAACAAGGTTACCACCGGTCCCCCCTGAGCCGCTAGCCATGAGGGACAGGGATCGAGAGAGCAGGTTGTCTTCCGAACGCTTCTAAGGATCTTGTCCACATCATTGGTATTAACCAACTCAAACTGATACAGTTTAATGGTGCCCACGGAGGCTCAGGATACCTCTACCCTAGGTTCTGCCCTAATGCCGGCATTAAGACCTTCGCTTATCTGAGAGGTTTTATCCGCGAAGAAGTTGTTAAATTGGTCACAGCAGGCCTTAGAAGGTTGAAGGATCTGGTTCGGGGCAGGAGGGAGCTGAGTTAGCTCCCTGACTACCCTGAACAACTCTGCTGGACGCGACTCCGCGGACGCAACACGAGCACCATAGAACGAATTCTTAGCTGCTCGTATCTCCTCTCCGTAGTCCTCCAAAAGGCGGTCTAGGAGAGCCTTGTCGGCTAAGCGTAGGTGTCTCCGCCAGCGATGCTCTAGCCGTCGCAGAACCCGCTTCCTCACCCGGAGATCTTCTGTATACCAGGGCTTACGTTTGGAAGCAGGCCTGAGAGGGCACTTGGGAGTGATCCTGTGTATAGCCCTAGAGAGACCGGTATCCCAGATACCAGTCAGGGCATCAACAGAGTCGCCATCATCTCCAACCATGTGCCCCTCTAAGGCTTCTTGGAACCTTTTGGGTTCCATCAGCCTTCGAGGGTGGACCATCCTAATTGGTCCACCACCCCCGGGGGGAATCTGGGTAGGAGCCTTGATTTTTGCCTCCATGAGGAAATGATCCGTCCATGACAGGGGGGAAATATTAGTTATTTCCGCCCATGGATTTTCCGCATCCGTACAAAAGACCAAATCCAGTGTATTACCCACAAAATGCATTGGACCCAAGATCAGCTGGGACAGGCCCATGGCCGCCATGGTTAAGCAATAATAGGACTGATTGTTCTAGCACATGCTTTTCCTTAGGTCCACATATTGCAAAGGTAGTTACTTTGTTTTGTTCTTAGTCAATGGAAAGTAAACACAGACCCAGTTTGCAATTCTGATTGCTGAAGTATGCAGCTCTGTGGAAAGCTTATTGTCAGATGGAAAGGCAAGCTAATATTAGGGGATATATATTTCACTTAAAGTCTTATTCAGCATATTGGAGAGTTGATAAAGAATGACTATGGTTGTCAGTTATGGTGCAGGATTAAATGCAATATTTGTTTGGCTGATATACATGGCAGAATTCATAAAAGCAATTTCAACAATCAACAGAATAGGATACACGAAGAGGAAACAGGAAATCCATTAAGAAATAAATTTCCTTTTTCAACACACAGATGCTACTTCAGAGCCTAATTCAACATTTTTGTATGCATGTACACCTTCAATTGGGAGAAATGTAATCAAGGAATTCAGCAATTGGAGTTCTTGATTGATGCAGGAATAGCCCATTTAATGACAGTGAAGACATATGCCAGACATTAGGATCTGATAGTAGATCTGTTGAGGCATTTTGAAGTCATATTGTATTAACACATTGCCCTCTACACATGAAAGTGCAAGAGATCTACAGTGGAAAGCTTCTGTTGGCCTTGGAAGCTCTCGCTATGAAAAATCATTGTTCCAACTCTTATGGAAAGCCTTCACAGACAGTGGACAGTCTTCAGTTCACACTGTCAAAGTCATCCTTCACACACAGGGAGTTATGGAATTGGATATGAAAGGACAGGACTAGCATACTTCCCATTCTCGTGTGTTTATATGACACTTTTTTTTTTAAGTGAAGCAAAAAGAAATTACCACTCACAACTCCCTTACCTTATGCACAAAAATATGGTGCTGGTTCTTTGTTTTCAAGGTCAAGATGTTCAGTGCATAGGTTATCACAACCCTGGTTAATAGACTGCAATTAACCATAGATATGGGATTTTACGCCTTATGGAATATTTCTTATTGATACAGATGTTTGTAAGTCACTGTATGATTTCCCTGCTTAGAGCTGCATAAAAATTGAAACTTCCAGGTTTTGTTTCCCCTTTGAAAAATGAGGCAATGTGTGATTAAAACAATCACATGGCAACCATCTATTTTTAAACAACCCTCAAACTATAGGAAGCCTCTAGCATGTGCACTAGGCAAACCAGTGGAGCAGAATATTTATTAGTAACCTTGGTATGAAGTTCTGCTGAAATAACACAGCTAGGCATTTTGCAGTGAATAATCACTTCCGTGGGCGAGAGTTGGGTTTTCCTATCTGCATGTCTTTTGGGTTAGTCCTGATGGCCATGTTCCAAAAGGGGCAAGACTTGGCTAGAAACTGTCCCTTATTTTAACCAAATGAATAATTTATTCCTAGCCTAATGTCTGGGAAAAAATGGTAGATCTGGAGGTAATTTGTTGAGTAATATATTCCAGACCTTTGCTGGAATAATTTATACTCATGAATGTTCTCAGTTGTATATCCAACTGGAAGCTGTTTGGCTGTGTGCATTTTTATAAATCTTTCAACTTTAGTGGAGTTCAAATAGTAAAATTAGGGGCATTATTCAGATTATCGTTGAAGGTTTTGGCACCAAATAACATGTATTTAATTCAAGACAGCAATGAAAGAAACCCTCGGCTAAACCATAGGATATGAAACAGCTTTGTACCTGACAGCTAGCCATTTCTGTAAACATAAAAACATTTCTACCCACTGTTCCTACATAAATCAATATTTGTCTCAGATCAGTCCTAGTAATCCCTAACAGACTACATTATCCCTCTCCCAGTGTCTCATATAAACTAAAATAAGGAATGAAGGTACATTATATATTATATGATAATATAGGCGGGTTACAGACGGGCAAAAAGGGATGTACTCATGACGTCATGAAGGTAGAGCCTTCAGACGGGCTTTACCTGAATGCCGTCATGAAACGCCCCCCGCATGCCCCAAGCGGGAAGAAGCGGCATTAAAAGGTGCTGCTTTTTTCCGCTTCTTTTCTGTTTGATACGTACCTGCGCAGCTCCGTCTGTAAGCTCCTGCACCGATACGTCAGATTGCTACGCCGCAATATAAGTTGCCGGTTTAAAAGTCCGTGTCAGCTGCGTCGCATAATGGGTCGGGGTCCGGGACATGCGTGGTTTGCTGAGTGAGCTTTATTTGCAACATCCGCTGCCTGGAGCTGTGGGAAGCTGCGGCACAGCTGCGGCGCATTTTAGCCTCGTAACCCTAATGATAATAATAATATAATCGGTTTATTTATATACCGCCCAATCACTGGGAATCGAGCGGTTTACCTAGAGGGAATAACAGATAGTTCCCTGCCCACAGGCTTACAATCTAAAAGACACGACACAAAAGGAGAAGGGAATGGTGAGGGGGGGAGGGAATCAGGTCCAGCATTCTTCTCTCCCTCTGAGGCCTGGACCAAGGCAGATGGACCGAAGGGAGGGGCTCTTCTTCTTCAGGCTAGCCCTGATGGTACTGGGTAGCCTTCTCTTCCCCCGAGGCCGAAAGATGACCGTTAGGGAGGGAGGGAGCCTCTGTCTTCCGCTGCCCTGATGGTACTGGGCCAGCCTTCTCTCTCTCAGAGGCCGAAAGATGACAGTTAGGGAGGGAGGAGCCTTGTCTTCAGGCTAGCCCCTGATGGTACTGGGCCAGCCTTCTCTCTCCTCAGAGCCGAGCGAAAGATGACAGTTGGGAGGAGCCTCTGTCTTCCGGCTGCCCTGATGGTACTGGGTCAGCCTTCTCTCTCCTAACCCTAGAGCCAGTTGTGCGCATGCGTTGGTAGACCGCGGGAAGTTGTAACTTTTGCCGGCGGATGTTTTGGTTGTAGAAAGTGATAGGGAAAGTTTGGGATTTAAAGTGACCCCCACCACATTCCTGCCGCCATTTTCACCCTGGGAACGGCACAGTTCGGCTGCTCCTGGCACAGCTGTGTGGCGGTCCCCTTTGCCACCAGGCAGGATGGCTCAGCCATCCACCAGCACCCCGAAAAAAGGCAGGGGGACGTCTTGGTCTCCTATTGGACGGCTGACCTCCTAGCTATATGGTCCCAGAAACTGGAGTAACTGCAGAAATGGAGCAGTCCTACCGAATGCTGACACATATCGAGAAGGAGGAAGAGCCATGAGAGCTGCTGCACCGGTACACCAGAATTGCTACGCCGCTAATAAGTTGCCCATTTAAAAGCTCTGTCGCATAGTGAGTTGGGGTCTTGGAACATGCGCAGTTTGTAGTCAGGCTTTAATTGCAACGTCCGCTGCCATGCAGCTGTGGAAGCTGAGGCACGCTGCGGCGCATTTGCCTCGTACCCTACCCTAACCCTAACCCTGAGCAACATGTACGCATGCGCTGCTTGGAAAGTTTGGACTTTAAAGTGCAACCCTACACACATTCCTCTGCCATTTTCACCTAACAATAAAAAACGCTAAACTGTAAATATTGACATATGTACAAAGGTGGTGAGGGAGGGAGATGGCGCGGAGACAGCTGTGGCTGCGCATTGCAGATTCAGGGAGCACGGGGACCAAAGGGAGGAGGCATCTATGTGCTGCTGACATGGCAAAGTGCAAGCAGACAAGGATGCCAACACCAGCTGATCACCAGCTGGGGGGAGACCACCATTGTTTTAAAGGGGCTTGGCACTTTAATATGCCCATAGGGTTTCTGCCGCCGCTGCTTAGCGCTGCGCAGCTGCGCATTCGCCAGCCGGCAAAGGAAAAAAAAGAGACCCGGAGCTTGAATGTGCCCAAGACTTTTGATGCCCTCTAAACTTGCCCCAAAGGCAAAGGGCACTAGAGAGGGGCCTGGATCAAGGGGCAGGGAGCACTGACAAGGCACTAGGTCCCATGATGTCCCATAAAGACATCATTTCGCCTCCCAGGGCATGTCTTCCCTCCCAGCCCTATCTACTCTATTCTACCCTTCCTGTTCTCTCCTCCCACCATGCCTGGCTCACTGGTCCCCAAACCAGCATCTCCAAACTCTGTCCTCCCAGGGTTTGGACTTCATCTCCCAGAATCCAGCCACCTGCCCTGTGGTCTGGGATTTCGGGACTGAAGTCCAAAACGCCTGGAGGAAGAGTTTGGACTTGCTACCTCACACCACTCCTGCCTAGCTTTAAAGTCACAGGGAAAAAGTTTAAAGGGGTTGGGTGTCTTAATGCGCGACAGGCTTTCTTTGCCGCTGCTGCTTAGTGCTCAGCTGCGAAGCTGCGCACCTCTCATGCAGCAAAAGGAAAAAAAAAGCCGCGGTTTGGGCCGCCCGTGTGGAAGCTGCCTCTCTTTTTTGCAGCGTCCTCCGAGGCGGCGGTTTGGAAACTCGGGTCCGAAACGACCCAGGTGAGGCGTCTTCACTGCCCCCCGTGTGGAAGCTCCAACACCTGAAGCACGCCCCCAGGGCGGGCCGTCTGGAGGCTCGCATTCAGCTAAATACACCTCCAGACGTCCTCCCTGCCTGTCTGTAACCCGCCATAATCTTTTCCTGCTTTAGAATTATTGTGAAATTATAATCTTAAAGTTAAACTTTCCTAGCTGTATACCAGATTAAAACAGAGTTTCCTTCAGATTGTATTCCTTTCCGAGAAACATCTGTATTTGCTAATTGTCTGTATTTGCATATCAAGGAGGGAGAGAGACAAAAGAGGGGGGCAGATTCTTGTACTTTCCACTAGGCTCTGGCAAAAGAAAACTGTTGCATTCTCCTAACTTGTAGGTTCTTCTTCATTAATAACTTTTGCCATAATAATAATATATAATATAATAATATAATAATAATAATAATATAAATAATAATATAAAATTTTATTTATATACCGCTTTTCCACAGATCAAAGCGGTGTTGTACAAACATCAAAAAACTATTAAACACTGCATAAATAGCCATAATAAACCTGCAATCACAAACATTTTAAACAGACTGTTCACATTCAGGGGTAAGCGTAGTAGAGAATCAATGGCAACAGGTAGGCAGTTTCATTCTTCAGGGGGGAAGGCTTGACAAAAAGAAAGTTTTAAGCCTCTTTTTGAATGTTTTCTGGGGTTGTCAGCGGAGCTCCTCAGGTAGATCATTCCATATCCGCGGGGGCCACCACTGAAAAGGCCATCTGGGATGTGGCAAATATTTGGAAGGTGGAATTACCAATAAGTTCTTCCCCTATGTTCTGAGTGTGCGGGACGGATCATATGGGGAGATGCGGTCCCTTAAGTAACTCGGCCTAAGCCTGTAGGGCTTTATAGGTAGTAACCACACCTTGTATTGCGCTTGGAAGCGAATGGGCAGCATGAAGTCTTTCAGATAGGTGTTATGGTCAAATCTGGATGCACCAGTGACCAATCTGGCTGCCATTGTTTTGTACTAACTGAAGCTTCCGGACTTCGTACAAAGGTGCCCCATGTAGAGCGCATTACAGAAATCTAAGCGAGAGGTTACCAGAGCATGTACCGTTTCAAGGTCCCTTTGGCCCAGATAGGGTCGCAGTTGGCGTATCAACCGGAGTTGATAACAAGCACTTCTGACCGTCACATCTACTTGAGATGGAAACTGCAGGGGTGAGTCCAGAAGTACTCCTAAACTGCGAACTTCATCCTTCAGGGGAAGTGTGACCCCATTCAGGACAGGTGGATGAATTTCCTTTCTAAGACCTGGGGGACCTATCACCAGTACTTCTGTTTTCTCTGGATTCAGGCTGAGTTTGTTTTCCCTCATCAGGCTGAGTTTGTTTTCCCTCATTCCCACTCCAAGCAGGCATTCAGAGGAGAGATGCCATCCTTAGTCACTGCATCAGTCAGAGGCACAGAGAAACATATTTGGATGTCATCAGCGTACTGATAACACCGCGCCCCATGTCTCTGGATGATCTCTCCCAGCTGTTTCATGTAAATGTTAAACAAAATGGGGGACAAAATAGCTTCCTGAGGGACACCAGATGTCAGTTCCCTCTTGGAGGAGCAAGTGTCCCCCAACTGCACCATCTGGAATCTGCTCGAAAGGTAGGAACAGAACCACTGGAGTGCAGTGCCCTCAATACCTAAGTCTCTCAGGCGTTCCAGAAGGATACCATGGTCAACGGTATCGAAAGCTGCTGAGATGTCCAAAAGCACCAACAGGGTCACACTTCCCCTGTCAATGCCCAGATGGAGATCATCGACTAAGGCGACCATGGCAGTCTCCACTCCATAACCAGCTCTGAAGCCAGTTTGAAATGGGTCCAAATAATCGGTTTCATCCAAGACTGCTTGGAGTTGGACGGCGACCGCTCTCTCGATCACCTTGCCTAAGAATGGCAACCATGAGACCGGTCTATAGTTGTTCCTTACCAGGGGGTCCAGGGAGGGCTTTTTGAGCAACAGTTTGACTGTTGCTAGCTTTAAACTTGATGGAAATTTTCCCTCCCTGAATGATGCGTTGATAATACGTTGTAACAATAGTATTACAGCATCGCCACCCTGGACGGTCAGCCAAGAAGGGCAGGGATCGAGAGAGCATGTCGTCTTCCTAATGCTTCCAAGAAGCTTGTCTATGAACAAACTCAAAGTGATCCAGTTTAATAAAGTCCACGGAAGCTCTGGATACCTCTCCTATAGTTTCTGTTGAAATGCCAGTGTCGAGATCAGCCCTTATCCGAGAGATTTTATTCTGCAAAGAAGTTGTTGAAATCGTCACAGCAGGCCTTAGTTGGTTCTAAAATAGGGTTCAGAATGGGAGGAAGCTGAGTCAGCTCCCTAACCACCCTGAACAGCTCTGCTGGACGTGACTCCACAGATGCAATATTGACCACACTCTGCTGTTGCTTTGACCATATGTCCCAGTTTTCAACTGTGAAATGCTGAAAGGTATGAAATTTCACCCCACCAAAGGTTTATGAAGACACCTGAGCACATTTAGAAATAGTAAGAACTAACCATTTGGTCTGGGTTTCAGGGATGGACAGGTCATAGTAAAATATTGTAAAAATGGAAGAGCTGTAATTAATTATCAATTTGGATAAAATTTTATTCCATACAAACCTGTAACATCCCTGTATTCATTGTGGTTGTTGTTGTGTGCCTTTAAGTTGTTTCCGACTTATGGTGATCCTAAGATTCCCCTATTACTGGTGTTTCTTCGCAAGATTTGTTCAGAAAGGGTTTGCCTTTGTGAGGCTGCGAGAGTGTGATTTGCTCAAGATCACCCAGTGGGTTTCCATGGTCAAGCAGGGAGTTCAACCCTGGTCTCCAGAGTTGAAGTCCACTATACCATGCAAAGATTTTTCATATTCACTTTGTTCATTGTTCATAAAGCCATTCAAATCAAGGATTCATTTCAAGGCCTCACTTCATGCCTGTTGCTAAATGCTGAGATCTTTCTGTGAGCAATTTTTTTTTTTTACTTTGCAGTGGCCCTCTCCTACTGTTTTAAAAGTCAATTAAGTGTTTTGAATCAATTATCAACAGTTGAGATATAAACTGTCCCCAAACAAAATGAGAAGATTTCCATTCAAGGGACATCCAGTAATAACACATTAATAAAACTTCTCTAGAAGTCAAAAAGCTGGGCAAGCATTTATCTGTGTAATTACTAGAAAATATGAATTTACCCTGGTAAATAAGGACACTTGGATTGAATGTGATTTGGTATTGCTGGCTTCCACTTTTGTTTACCTCCCCTGAGCCATCAGGATGGGTGGAGAAGTTTCAGTCTAAACCATCTGATCAATAACATCTTGATCTAATCTGAATATGTAGGCTAGTCATTTCATTGTTTATATCCCCGGTGTCCTTTCCAGTCCTTGCTGAATTTTAGGATCCCTCTTCCCCACCCCACAAAAAACTTCTCTGATCCAGCTACATCACAAATCTGTTTATTTGTCAACGTTAAAATAAAAAGTGTTCTCTTATTCATTCCATAAATCAAGATTAGTTTCTAACAGGCTACCCCTTAAGATAATATACAGTCCTAAACTTTATTTTGATCTTCCTGATTTCTTCTTGAATTTATATCTTCTTTCTTAAAGTTTTGACAACATTTTTCTACAGGGCATTTTTTAACCTGTTCTGTTTAAAAAAAATTAGCAGCTTTGAGTCCCTATATCGAGAGAAAGGATGGATATAAATGATAACAAAAACTATTTATATATTGCCCTTCTCCCAAAGTGGGATCCAAGACAGAACCCAGAAAGAGTATCTTAAAAAAAAACCAGAATAAAAACAATTAAAAACAATTAAATTGTCTCCATTGTTGTTTGTTGCTGTGTGCCTATTGTTTTAAATAGGCTTTTCTCCTTCCTATTTTCACCTAGGTGGATGTACAGTCCAGGAATCTTTAAAACAAAGGGTCTGGGATATCTATGCGCAATTAGATATAGAAGGTTACCGCACCAGGGATAAAACGTTCCCCGATGCATTACAACAGGCACGAGCGGGGCCGTGCACGGAGCGTGATGGGAACCTGATGGGGCCCAGAACGCTAGTTTACCGCACAGGGAATGCTGCTGCCGCCGCCAAGCATTCCCATCACATTCCCATTGGGTTCCAGAGGGCGCCATTTCTGGGAACTGTTTCGAAACAGTTCCCAGAAATGGCATCCAATGGCGCCCTCTGGAATCCGATGGGAATGCGATGGGAACGCTCGGTGGTGGCGTTCCCTGTGTGGTAAACTAGCGTTCTGGGCCCCATTGGGTTTCCATCACGCTCCGTGCGTGGCCCCGCTCGTGCCCGTTGTATCGCATCGGGGAACGTTTTATCCTCGGTGCAGTAACCTTTATAGCCTTGTTGGATAGCTGTAAATCTCTAAAGTGGTTATCTAAAAATAAAATGGTATTTTGGGCTTGAAAAATATCTTAGGTCTCACCTAACACAGAGCCAGAGAACAGCATTCACTAGAACCAGATTTGAACAACTGAACTCTATGGTAAGAACAAGGCGATTCCAAAAAATACCTTACCATGAAAGAATATCTATTTGTAGCGCTTCAGCTGTAGAGGACATTACACAGATCCTGCTTGGTTGTTGTCTATATGATAAGGAGAGATCCCATTACTTACAACCATTTTTGGTTAACGTGACCAACTGGGAACTCACCGTCAAATTGTCCCATCTCCTTTCTGGAGAGAATTTACACCTAGTGCAATGTACTGCAAAATTTATTGTAAAAGCTGCTTATTTAAGAAATCAAATTATCATACAAAACAGGGTCTCGTGCCATGGGGGAGAGTTTATTTAATACCCTTATTGATTGCCTGTACTCTGTTTTAGGTAGCTTGTCTTATCTTTGTCTAATGTATTTTGCACCCTATTTTTTTTATATATATTTGCTTTTATTTAGCTAGTATTGGTTTTAACTCTTAACTCTTGTCTTAATTTTATATGAGCTTTTAGATGTGACCAAGTTTTATTTTTGTATGTATTTTGACACACAGATTTTAAATAATAATAATAATAAATAAAATTTTTATTTATATCCCGCTTATTTGTAAGAAACAATCAAAGTAGCTTCCAACAATTAAAATAATACAGATACACAGAAATAGTAATAATACAAATATATACAATCCCTCTCCTTCCTTAAAAAAGAATTAAACCATTCTGGAATTAAAATCTGCAACATTAAAATCAACACATCTCTATTAAAATAACACAATAGTGTAGCGCAAAAGCAATGGACAAAACTCATTGTGGCCAGGATTGTACAAATACACAAATGCTCCAAGTATGGGAAGTCTATGAGTGGTTGGGGGCTATTCCGGGAATATTTTGCAATTTGTATTGTGCATTTCTTGATACGGTCAGCTGACTAATCAATAAACTTGTTGCCTTCAAGTCTTTTCTGACTTGTCGTGACCCTAATGCAAACCTATCATGGGGTTTTCTTGGCAAGATTTCTTCAGAGGTTTGCCATTGCCTATCCCCGAGGCTGAGAAAGTGTGACTTGCCCATTGTCACCCAGTGGGTTTCATGGCCAGGCTGGGAATCGAAACCTGGTCTCCAGAGTCATAGTCCAACACTTAAACCACTAAGCCACACTGTCTTTATATGGGTCCTAAAATCCAGTGCCCACACTGAAATGCCTTGCCTCAGTGGTAGGCAAAATGGATGCATTCCTCTAGATGTTGCTTGACTGCAACTCCCATGAACCTTAATCAGCATAGCCAGTAGGGAGAAATACAGGGACCTGCAGTCCAGCAGCATCTGGAAACTGCACTTTGCCTGCACTCCTGTTCTGCATGAAATTTTCATCTTTTGATATTTATTATATACATCAAATTTATATAGTTTTAAATGCCTAATAATAACGTAATTGACTAAGCTTCTATTATGTTCTTATTTCTTTAAAAATCTGGAATACTTAATTAGTAACACATTAAATAGATTTCTTAGGACATAATACACTTGTACAAGACCTCATTACACTTAATAAGAAGTTGCCAGCAGACAGTGACTCTGGCCATCTGTTTGAATCATTCAGAATTTTAAAGAAGTGTCCATTTCTTTCCATGTTCCATGTTTTTTCATCAAGAGAGTTTGTTGGGCCACAGATGCAAAATGCCAGCCTAGTACATTAAAGCTTCCCACACATCTATTTCCTTTTAATTTTCCTGATAGGAAACCTTGCGCCTCAATATGTGGATGCAATTTCCATTTTCAGAAAGTAGCTTTAGTAGTCCACAAGGGCTTTAATATCAGAATTCTCTGTAGATGAAATCTAATATCAAAAAATGGATTTTCCAATGAAATTAGAAGTGTGATGAAAGAGGATCTCTCACTCTCTTACTCATGCATATGAACACACACATCAAGATTCTCTCAGTGCAATGATTTAAGAGAATCTAAAAAGGAGTGCATGCTGGAACAAATAATGCAGAAATTATATTTGCAAAATGTAATTTCTGACTTATGCATTGGCAGATTCCCCTTTTTTCCACCCCATTAGCATTTAATAAGGTATATTCTTCTAATTTGTAGAAATCTCAGAAACAAATTCTACCAAACTTGGGCGGGATACAGACCACCCCAAAAGGTTGGTCTGCCGCTGCTTCCATTTCCACTGGCGGGAAGCCTCAGCTGCCAAACGGCGAGGCTTCCCGTGGCGGAAAAAGAACGCGCAAAAAGCAGGTACTTTTTGCGTTGCGCTTGCAACACCCGAGTGCTCAAAAGGCGCACTCGTGACGTCGCCAGTGCGACGGGACATGAGGACACTACGCGTCCATCGCATCAAAATGGCAGCGCCTGTGTGTACAGGGCACCACCATTTTCATGCCCCCGTCAATTGCTAAGGGTGAGGCCAGTATGGACGCTGCGTCCTCAGCCAACCCCTAGCATGTGACAGAGGCGGCGCAAAGGCCCATTTAAATCGGGCCATATAATCTTTTTTGCCTGTCCTCAGTAAATATTAAACAATGGAAAAAGAATGGGATGTATGAATTTTCTTGTTGCTGTCTTTCTCCAGTAGGTTCAAAGTGTCTTAACTTGTTTTCCATTTCTATCTCTCTGTGCATGCTGTCCTTGCAAAATCTTTACATTCGCACATAAACTTTAAGTTTCCAGCCCTCATTTTTAAAACTTCCTGTGTGTTTTCCCCCCAGGTTTGTACTGCCAAGAAAATGCCATTGGTTCACCCTAGGGTTTCCATAAGTCAGAATTACTTGAAGGCACACAACAACAGCGTTTCTCTATCATTCATCCTACATGACCCATCTGCTTTCCAACGTTCACTCCCACCAATAACATTCTCTTTCCCAAACATGTTTAAAAAATAATCAGAGTAAACATACACTATAACTAGTTCAGCCTCTAATTTGCTTACTTGTTTTCAAAGCTGGAAGACAGTAAATGACATCAGCAACCAAAGGCTTTTAATTTTCAGTAATGTATCTAATGTGCGCTATCCCATCTATTTTTTCGAGTAGACTGATGTTTGCCATTCTTCTGACAAACACACTCTGAATAGTTTTTTGTGGGTTTTTCGAGCTACAAGACCTTCTTCTAGAAGAGTTTATTCCTGATGTTTCACCAGCAGCTGTGGCTGGCATCTTCAGAGGATGCTGGCATAGAAGAGAGTGAGGTATATATACTGTTGATTGAGAGGAGGTGATTTGTATGTTAATCTGTGTATTGTTCTGTCGTTGAATAGCAAGGCCTACAAAATGTCAATTTATTTTATGATCCATTGTCTGCTGGGACTCCCCAATGGATCATTAAATAAATGGACACCCTGTACCCCTTGCCTTTCAACAAGAGAACAATACAGATTAACATGCAAATCGACTCTTTTGCCACTGCTTCTGGCAAAAAGTCAGGAATAAACTCTTCTAGCATGGCCTCATAGTCTGAAACCGCCCCCCCCCCAAAAAAAAAAAAACAACTATGGATGCCAGCCGTGAAAGCCTTTGACTTCACACTTGGAACAACTCAAGACTGTCATCTAGGATGTCCAGGTGTAATACTCTGGAATCCCCTGTTCCTACAATAGGAATTGTCTTAGAATACCAACCCTGCATTAATTCAAAATAACCATCTTATCAAACCTAAATAATTATTTCTTTTTGTTTTACTCATTTACTTATAAGCAATGCGCTCTGGGGCACTTCTTTAAAAGAATCATATTGACCAGAAGAAGAGGAAAACAACAAACAAACAGCATTTTAGTTACAATCCTATACATGCTTCTTCTGAGTGAGTCCCATTATCAGTGAGATTACATCCAAGTAATTAACCATTAACTGTATGATTAATGTTCATATTTGGCACTGTAGGCTTGCACACTGCTAGAACTGGCCTTAGATTGGCCCTGAAAGTTCTCATAAAGCTGATGTTTACTGGTTATATCTGTTTATTAGTCATGCAAAAGGCTGTAGTTGATGCCTTACTCCAGAGCTAGAGCTCTCAAACTGATGCTGATGAGTTGTGCCATTTTATATTCTGAGTTACTTTATTTGGGGTTGGGCTCAGAAGATTCAAGAAAGAACTGAATGAAACAGAAGAGCTGAATGAGGAAAATGTGAAGTCAAACAACAGTATCTCACTTTAAAAAAAATAATAACAGAATATTAGGAATATTTTTAGCAGAGTATTAGAGATATTCTTTTCAGGAGCAAGTGGGTTAATCACCAGTTCAGGATAACAGTAAATTGTCATGATCATTGGCCTGATTTTCTTCTCTGATGCATTATTGTACATACACAGGGAAAATGTAAGGTGCTTTCACTAATTTTGCACCTTTTAGAGAGCCAGTGTGATGTAGTGGTTTGAACATTGGACTACAACTCTGGAGACTAGGGGTCAATTCCACTTCAGCCATAGAAACCCACAGTGAACTTGGGCAGGTTGCACATTCTCAGCTCCAGAAAACCTCATGATTTAGAAACATAGGTTGGAAATGGCTTAGCACACAACAAGATATGCTGGCCCTCGACTGCTACCATTCTGACCTAGCTGAGTTGGCATGATAGGAGCTGTAGTACAACATATCTGGATGGTGCTGGCATGTAAGAGGTGACTTTAGGTGTAGGTTGAACATCTTCAGTAGACTCAGGGGAAGGCAATGGTAAATCTCCTCTGAACAAATCTTGTCAAGAACACCCCCTGCTCTTTGAATACTCACCCATCCTGGATTTAAACAATGCCTCTGTGTGTGTGTGTGTGTAGGGTTGCCATCCCTGGGGACCTCCAAAACGGGGAAAATGTAGGACATCGTTTAAAAATGTAGGACTTTTCCCGTGTGTTTCCTGGCCAGGAAATTAAAAAAAAAAGTCCTACATTTTTAAACCTTGTCCAAGGGCCCACGGGGGGCTGGGAGACCCCACGTCCCCCGAGCCCCCAGCCGACCCTGGAGGACTCCGCAATCGCGGAGCCCCAGCCAGGGCCTCTTGGGGGGGAGGAATCCCGGGGGAATCCCCCGCCTCCCCACGCGTCCGCGCCACCTTCCCCTGCCTCCTCTCCTCGTCCCTGCGCGGAGGAGATGCTGCCTCCTTCCACCTTCACCTCCTCCGCGCGGCCTGGGGGAGAGGGGGCGGAGGAGGAGGGTGGCGCGGGCGCGCGGGGAGGCACCGCCTCCAGCTTCGCCTCCTGCGCCCCAGGCAGGCCTCGCTGCCCTCTTCTTCCTCCCCGCCTCCCCGAGGTGGAGGAGGAGGGCAGCGAGGCCTGCCAGGGGCGCAACAACCCAGGCTGCAACCGGGGGGCTCCCGGTTTTGGGGCTGCACCCGTGCCGGGAGGGGCCCCGGGCCCCCAAAATCGGGAAGTTCCCGGTTGCAGCCGGGTTATG
Organism: Sceloporus undulatus; assembly: GCF_019175285.1. Taxonomy (NCBI): domain Eukaryota; kingdom Metazoa; phylum Chordata; class Lepidosauria; order Squamata; family Phrynosomatidae; genus Sceloporus; species Sceloporus undulatus. The sequence continues at coordinate 86,402,537 of NC_056524.1, read as the reverse complement.
GCAAGCCTATGTGTGTGTGTGTGTGAGAGAGAGAGAGAGAGAGAGAATGAATAAGAGCTAGTGTAGCATAGTGGTTTGAATGTTGGGCTGTGAATCTAGAGACCAGCTCAGCCATGAAACCCACTAGATGACCATGGGCAAGTCCCAGATTCTCAGATTCAGGGGAAGGCAATGGTAAATCTCCTCTGAATGAATCTTGCCATGAAAGGCCCATGATAGGTTCACCTTAAGGTTACCATAAGTTGGAAACAACTTGAAGACACACAACAACAACAAATAAATTTACAGATTATATTAGAATTCCAAATAATGGAATATCTTAAATGGAAACTGCTTCATCTTTCATATGTACAACATGAAAGCAATATGTATTTTCCAACACAGGGTTGTGTATCAGGGATCATAATGGCAAAATAAGTGTGTCAGAGGCAAGCTATCATTTAATTAAATTTATTACCACAAATGACTCATTACCCAAGAGAGGCTACATCTGGAGCAATTTATGATAGTCAGCTCCTCCTATTTGCAAATAAAACAAGTTTGTTATATATTTTGAATATTTTAAAGACACTTTGTTATTTTATTATGTAAACTCAGTTTTTGATTCCCCTCCTCTTCAGCTAAACTCTTTAATGTAGATTTTAAATGTATGAAGACCAGGAAGCTGCACACCAGTTTATACACTCCCACCCTATTTTCTCTTTCGCTTGTCCATGTTTATGCCATTGCTCAAGTTTCTTTTTGGCATTTTTGAACAACTGACTCTTCTCTGTCTCTGTCTTTTCAAATATATTCATATTAAAAAAAGTTACTCTTTTTAAAAAACGGGGGAAAATCTAATTTAATCAAGTCTCCTATTCCCACTCAACTAACTTAGTCTGTCTTTATATCTTGCTTTGCAGAATATTGACAAGAAGACACAATCCCAGATTCCTTTGTCCACATCTCATAGTGTTAAAGCTATCAAGATATTGAGTGAAAAGAAGACAGGTGTTGGGACAAGTTCAGAGCTCTTGCCACTCCCAAAGCCTTTGGGATTTCTAAGTTCTCCTAAGCAGCTGGACAATTTGGCACATTGCTGTTTGATTACTCCCTGCTTCTGCATGTTCCTCCTCCCTTGGCCCACCCTGTCTTCACTCTACGCCAGTGCTGATATTGACACAATAATGATTTGGAGCAAGGATTGGGGGCTGCCTGTTGGGTCTTCCTCTGCAAAATGCATACCTAGACAGTATGGCTGCATTCACACTGGAGAAATAATCCGGTTTGACACCACTCTAACAGCCACAGCTCAGTGCTCAGTACTCCGCTCCGGTGCCACAACAAACTACCATTCCCAGAATTCCATAGTGCTGAGCCATGGCTGTTAAAGTAGTGTCAAACTGGATTATTTCTCCAGTGTGAATGCAGCCTAAGCAAACAGGGCAGCCTGTGGGTAACGCTTTCCTAGGTGTAGATGTTTGTTCTACCCCAAGTTTTCTCAGTACCTGTTTCAATCTATGGATCTACTCTTTGTCACAAATCTGGACCAAATCAGTGAGAAAGAACATGCATTGTTTTATTTATTGTGAATGATTTGTGAAAGTGAAGGAACAATTTTTGCCAGATAGTAAGGAATGTTTCTGCTTTCTTGGAAACTCACACCCTCACCCCAAGTTGCAGAAATTGCTTTATCTGAAGCCTAGGGCACATTAGCTTTTTATATGAGTTCTGCTTTGAGGCCTATGTAACCAGACTTTCACTGATTGTGATTGCCATGCCACAACAAGAATGGTAGGGTTTGTTGAATCCACCTTGTTGTGATGTGTGTAAAACCACAATTGCTAGCAAGCTATAGTTTATAGTTTAACCCTTCCATGATCTGAGAGGGATGCCTCTGTCTGTCTTCTGAGGTCTTCAAAAGGCCTTTCCTATGTATGATGTAAAGTTGACAGTGACAGAAGGAAAGTTGTTCTAGACCACTGACTCTCATCCTTTGGTCCTTCAGATGTATCAAACCAATTTCCAGAAGCCCCAGCCAGCAGGGCCAGTTGTCAAGGATTCTGGGAATTAAAATCCAAAATTTCTGAAGGATAAAAATTAGAGAGCTCCTCTTACATATGATCATCTGAGTGTTGTTTGTGGAATGCTTTCCATAGGTTCTTTTAACCTTTGCTTTATTTTTAATACTGCTTTTATCTGCTGCTCTTTTTTCATTATTTTATTCTTGTTCATGCATGGGATTTTATTATTTGAATGTAGGTTGATACCTTAATAAATTTTAATACTAAAGGGTTATTTTTAAATCACTAAAAGAAATTGGACATTGGATAGACTAAAACAGCACCAAGCCTTGCTGCTCAATCAAAACAGGCCTGAATATCCTTCCTGACAACTGGACATTGCAATTGGCACTCCTTGGTGGGAATAAAATGAAAATCCACTTGGAGACACTGGATCTCCAGGAAAGAGAAACAAAACTGGTTTTGCTATTTAACTACATTTCCTTCTGCCAAAAGAAAATAATAAACACAACAGTAAATGGTTACTTCAGCTAAACAGCCACACCTCTTATACTTAAACAAGTTTATTTTCTTGTGGTCTCATTAATAATCCTGTAATAGTACTTTTTCAAGTAACTAGGCAACCTAAAACACATGAATCACTGCTTTTACTATTAGTTGGCCTTTTGAAGAGAAATTCAGAATAGAGGAAGGACAGCTGTATTCCTGAAATCCTAGCTCCCCCTTACGGTATTCTCCATGTGTTGCATCCTATGAGTGGACAGGGACTTTGTTTTTAAAAGAAGAAAGAGAAAAGAGATTTCATTTTCAGAATTTTCAGAATTCAGAAAAATTGTGTTTCTAGATGAGAGAATGCCAAAGTCATCCTGAGCAAAAAGTAACAACCCAAGCTCCAGTCATTTGTTCTATGCTATTGTGTATGTTGCCACAACCCTTTCATAATATTAGTAGTGCATGAATGAATGATAGATTTGCAGTTAAGGATTTTTTTTTTCCTTCCAACTATCTGTTCACCAGACAAGACAATAACCACATCCTGGGCTTGGAAAACAAAGCACACGGCCACACACAAAAGCGGTCATATGATTTGACCTTTGCTTAAAACAGGACAGAAGCGAAAGCATTTCAAGGGGCTTTGTTTTCTAAAATCTGATCCAGCTATTACTATGAATGTGCCAAGACATTTTTTTTAATATAAAAGACAGATTGTTTTATAATGAGGGCCTAGGGAAATCTGAAACTTTTTTTTGAAAGAATGAAGAATGAGTTTTAGGCTATTATGTGACAGGGAAAAATTAAGAGTCATAAAGCCATCCAAAACATGATGATATTTTAAGTTCCCACCCAGGATTATTGAAAACAATGTACTCTTTTTTTTTACCTCATACAATCCTTTGGGTGTGTTAATACTAAACTAACACATTGCAGAGCTTATTGCTCAATCAATTAGATAATACATGCAGCAATCACTTTAATTTGGAAGTATCATAGATGATTCCTCGAAAATATTCTACTTATAGTTTTGATTTCTCACTGATATCTTTTTATCAATTAATAGTATTTAATATATTTTTCAGTGTTTTATTAAATGTTATGTTACTAATGACTGAATTCCAATGTGTGTGTGTGTGTGTGTGTGTGTGTACCTTTCCCTGGCAAGTTCAGTCCTCTAAAGTGCCAGGTTATGAACTAACGTGCAATTAGAGCATTAATCCAACATATGTTTATTGTAAAGCTAACTCTGGACTCACTCCCTAATCTTGATGTCATCTCACACTGTTCTTTTCAACTGCACAGCTAAACCTGGATCGGAAAAGAAGCTTTCCATAATGTTACAAATAAAAAGCAAATGTGATTATTAAAAATGATAGTCTGGTAATTTTCACTTGTAATGTATATTATTTACAAATTTTGTTTCTTTTATCCACTTTCCCTGTATAATATTCCAAGTCTAATTAATTTTTCAATGTAAAAGCCATTTCATGTTTGCCTGTTTCAGCAAACAACTCATAGAGCAATCCTATCCTATCAGATGGTCTTCTGAAAGACATTAGGATGGGGCAGAGTATCCTTCTTCGCAGATGGCAGTGTATATGGAGACTCCAGCTATGCCCAGATAAATCTCCAGGGATGTAACTCTATTACCATCCACATTCCAGCTTCCCAATGTAGACAGGATTAGGCCCTGAGATGAGGCATTTTGGTTAGGGGATGGCAGTAGGCTTAGAAACATCAGTTTGAAAGTCCTTTTGTCCACTGGGAACAAATACCTCTTCCTTCTACACCAGAAGTAGGCATTTAACTAATTTCATCTTCCACTGGATGATAAAAGCAACCGGGGGGGGGGGGGGGGGGGGAAATTAAAAAAACTAAACAGATCAAGTTATTCCATCCCTTCATTATCAGTATTTCATCACGAATATTTAATTAAGACAGCATTAGTACTGCAGAAATAATCCAGTTTGACACCATTTTAACTGCCATGGCTCAATGCTGTGGAATTCTGGGATTTGTGAGAAATTTAGCCTTCTCTGCCAGAGAGTTCTGGTGCTAATGCCACAACAAACTATAGTTCCCAGATTTATGTAGTTATATAGCTATCATTCCCAAACTATGTTTCCCTAGTTTATACAGCACCACCAATTGACATGGTGCAATTTATAAGTACAACATGAAAAAATGGTGGGTTCTGCCAACAGCAGGGTCCTGCCAAAAAGGAGAATGGGACGGGGAGAAAGAAACTGAGAAATTTTTAAAAAGCAATTTAGAAGTGGAAAAAAATAAAGATTAATCAGGATTGCTCTGGCCAAGTTGGAGGGCATGAAATCATCAGTTGCTTTCCTTACCCCATTTGTAAAACTTGCTTTAATTGCTGGTGTATAGCTAAATGACAGTAGTTTCATATTTCAAACATACAGCATATTTGTTTTTATGGGCACTATGCATCTATGTACGTAATTCTTTTTCTTTTGCTAAGTGTAACATGATCACATTCTGAACTCTAGACACCAGTGAAAAGTATTAATCAAATCAACACATAGAAAGAAACCAGAAATTATTTTGAATCAAGACATTAATTATCTAATTAATTAAGGTTTGACATCACCTGACCTTTCCACCCTGTTTTAACAATTGGCAGATAGGCAAACACAAACAAAAATCAAGAGGTGGGATTTTTCCTAGTACTGTAGAGAAATGTTTGCAGGGTTGGGGAGGGACAGTTCTGCCAACTGAATTTCTGCCATAAGGCCCTAACAGGAATAAAAAACAATGTGGCTTTTTGTTGTTAGTTAGTTTACAATGCTTACACGGATGGTTTGCCTCTTTTCTGGTGTGTTTTGGATTCATTAGGTCTAGTATTCTGAGCTGGGTGCAAGTTCAGAACAACCAAAAACAAAACAAAACAACCCAGTCCTTCCCCAGTGGCAAAAAGGAACAGCCTGCAGCTGCTGCCCTACAAGAAGAAATGAAGCTATCAAGGGGCCCAAACAGACAGGCCAAAACAAAGCTGCTTTGGTTCACTTTGGAGGTATGCTGTTTAAATGACACACGCATCTTAAAAGGCCAGAAGCTGTGCCAAAGCTGCGCTCCAGTCCTTAGAACTAGAGCATGGCTTTGGCACGGCTTCCTGCCTCTTAGGACACATGCATCATTTAAACAGCATACCTTCAAAGTGACCTGAAGCAGCTTTATTTTGGCCTGTCTGTTCAGGCCCAAGGTTTCACTTTTGCAGCAGGACTTTTACATTTCATTAGAAAGGAGGTGTGGGGAAAGGAACAGCTGTTGTGAAAGGGAATCCTGGTGTTACACTTTCAACTCCTCCACCACCTTAAGCAACAAATCCACACCAGCTGAATAATGTGTGTTCGCCGATGCGCATCGGCAGCTTTGCGCATGCTCTATGGGGCTCTGAACGGGGCGCAACATTTTTAACTTCCAGGGGTGAAGAATGAGGTCACTGTTTAGCGTGGAATATCGCGAGAATTTCTGCCTTTAGCCACTTACGAAAGGGGTATGCTCCATCTGTGTGTGTGTGTGTGTGTGTGTGTGTGTATGCACACACATAAATACATACATACATATATATATATATATATACACACACACACACATAGTGGTATAGCCAAAAGTGTGATGCCTTTTCTATGTGTAAACACACATTTGTCTGTATGAGAGTTTATATATATATATATATATATATATATATAAACTCTCATACAGACAA
>NC_056524.1:86388140-86396284 GCF_019175285.1 Sceloporus undulatus | reverse complement strand
CCTGCCCTCAGGCTTACAATCTAAAAAGACACAACATACATACATTAAACTGTACATACATAATATCCCAAGGGAAAGGTAGGTACATTGCCATGGGAGAGTGATCCAGTATTCCCTGAATGGCAATGTACCAACCGCATGATTTTCACTGAGTGGATCCTTGGCAATTGCCATCCAGGGAAAATTTTCCTTGTAAAAGGAATTCCTGCATATATATAATATATATATATATATAATATGCGTGTGTGTATATGTATATGTATGTGTATATATATACACACACAAACACAAAGGATGTGTGTGCACAACATAACATGCAGCCATACACTTTCAGCTTGCTCCAGTTTTGTTTGTGTGTATATATATATGTGTGTGTGCAAGCATATACATGCAGCATTACACCTTTCAGCTGCCCCACAGTTTGTGTGTGTGTGTTGTGTAGTTATATTGTGTGTGTGGTATAGTATGTGTGTGTGTTATTATTATATATACACACCCACAAGATGTGTGTGGCAAAGCCATATACATGAGCCATTACACTTTTTCGGCTGCCTCCACATAGTATGGTGTGTGTGGTGCGTGTGCGTATATAGATATATATAATATATATATATATATATATATATATAACCTCTCATACAGACAATGTTGTTTACACATAGAAAAGGCCATCACACTTTGGCTATACCACTATGTGTTGTGTGTGTGTGTGTGTGTTGTGTGTGTTGTGTGTGTATATATATATTGTATTTATGTGTGTGCATAATACACACACACACCACACACACAGATGGAGCATACCCCTTTCGTAGTGGCTAAAGGCAGAAAATTCTCGCGATATTCCACGCTAAACAGGTGACCTCATTCTTCACCCCTGGAAGTTAAAAGTTGTGCCCCGTTCAGAGCCCCATAGAGCATGCGCAAAGCTGCCAGATGGCCGCATCGGCGAACAACACATTATTCGGCTGGTGTGGTTCTCCAATCCGCACTGGCCCCCCTCGCTTTGTGTCAATACGCATTAGCCGAATGCGCATTGGCCGATCCAGAAGGCGCCCAGGGTGTGAGATGAATTACGATATGACGTGAAATCGATCGGAAAAGCGTATGAGAGAGCGCAAATGTGGATGGCCCAATGCGAATATGACGTGAAAATCGCATTGACCAATGCGAATTGACACTCAAAATGTCCCCGTGTTGGTAAGGTCCCAGGAAAATAACAGATTAAAGGGACTAAAAATGTCCTGGCTGGCTGGGCCAGTTGTGAACAGCAGATCTTTGGATTTGTTGCTTAAGGTGGTGGAGGAGTTGAAGTGTAACACCAGTTTCCCTTTCACAACAGCTTGTTCCTTTCCCCACACCTCCTTTTCTAATGAAATGTAAAAGCCCTGCTGCAAAAGTGAAACCTTGGGCCTGAACAGACAGGCCAAAATAAAGCTGCTTCAGGTCACTTTGAAGGTAGCTAGTTTAAATGATGCATGTGTCCTAAAGGGCAGGAAGCCGTGCCAAAGCCATGCTCTAGTTCTAAGGACTGGAGCGCAGCTTGGCACAGCTTCTGGCCTGTTAAGATGCGTGTGTCATTTAAAACAGCATTACCTCCAAAGTGGAACCAAGACAGCTTTGGTTTTTTGGCCTGGTCTGTTTGGGCCCTTGATAGCTTTCATTTCTTCTTGTAGGGCAGCAAAGCTGCAGGCTGTTCCTTTTTGCCACTGGGGAAGGACTGGTTGTTTTGTTTTTTGTTTTTGGTGTTGTTCTGAACTTGCACCCAGCTCAGAATACTAGACCTAATAATCCAAAAACAACAACCAGAAAAGAGGCAAACCATCCGTAGTAAGCATTGTAAACTAACTAACAACAAAAAGCCACCTTGTTTTTTTTTATTCCTGTTAGGGCCTTATTTGGCAGAAATTCAGTTGGCAGAACGTCCCTCCCCAACCCGGCAAACATTTCTCTACAGTACTAGGAAAAATCCAACCTCTTGATTTTGGTTTGTGTTTGCCTATCTGCCAATTGGTTAAAACAGGGTGGAAAGGTTAGGTGATGTCAAACCTTAATTAATTAGATAATAATGTCTTGATTCAAAATAATTTCTGGTTTCTTTCTATGTGTTGATTTGATAATCCTTTTTTCACTGGTTTCTAGAGTTCAAAATGTGATCCATGTTACACTTAGCAAAGGAAAAAAGAATTACGTACATAGATGCATAGTGCCCAATAAAAACAAATAGCGCTGTTATGTTTGAAATATGAAACTACTGTCATTTAGCTATTACACCCAGCAATTAAAGCAAGTTTTGCAAATGGGTTAAGGAAAAGCAACTGATGATTTCATGCCCTTCCAACTTGGCCAGAGCAATCCTGATTAATCTTTATTTTTTTTTTTTTTCCACTTCTAAATTGCTTTTTAAAAATTTCTCAGTTTCTTTCTCCCGTCCCATTCTCCTTTTGGCAGGACCCTGCTGTTGGCAGAAACCCACCATTTTTTTCATGTGTGTACTTATAAATTTGCCCCATGTCAATTGTGGTTGCTGTATAAAACTAGGGAACATAGTTTTGGGAATGATAGCTTTATAAACTACATAAATCTGGGAACTATAGTTTTTGTTGTGGCATTAGCACCAGACTCCTCTTGGCAGAGAAGGCTAAAGTTTCTCCACAAATCCTAGAATTCCACCATTGAGCCCATGGCAGTTAAAATGGTGTCAACTGGATTATTTCTGCAGTACAATGCTGTCTTAATTAAATATTGGTGATGAAATCCTGAAATGAAGGGATGGAATAACTGGATCTGTTTAGTTTTTTTAATTGCCTCTCCCCCCCCCCCCCCCGGTTGCTTTTATCACCAGTGGAAAGATATGAAATTAGTTAAATGCCTACTTCTGTGTGTAGAAGGAAGAGGTAGTTGTGTCCCAGTGACAAAAGGACTTTCAAACTGGATGTTTTCTAAGCCTACGGCCATCGTCCTAACCAAAATGCCCCTCATCTCAGGGCCTAATCCTGTCTACATTGGGAAGCTGGAATGTGGATGGTAATAAGAGTTACATCCCGGAGAATTTATCTGGGCATAGCTGAGTTTCCATACCTGCCATCTACGAAAGAAGGATACTCTTGCCCCATCCTAATGTCTTTCAGAAGACCATCTGATAGGATAGAATTGCTCTATGAGTTTGTTGTGCTGAACAGGCAAACATGAATGGCCTTTTACATTGAAAAATTAATTAGACTTGGAATATTATACAGGAAAGTGATAAAAGAACAAATTTGTAAATAATATACATTACAAGTGAAAATTACCAGACTATCATTTTTAATAATCACATTTGTCTTTTTATTTGTAACATTATGGAAAGCTCTTTTTTTTCCGATCCAGGTTGAGCTGTGCAGTTGAAAAAGAACAGTGTGAGATGACACAAGATAGGGGAGTGAGTCCAGAGTTAGCTTTACAATAAACAATGTTGGATTAATGCTCTAATTGCACGTTGTAGTTCATAACCTGGCACTTTAGAGGACTGGAACTTGCCAGGGAAAGGTACACACACACACACACACACACACACATTGGAATTCAGTCATTAGTAACATAACATTTAATAAAACCACTGAAAAAATATATTAAATACTATGTAATTGAGTAAAGAAATATCAGTGAGAAAACAAAACTATAAGTAGAATATTTTCGAGGAAATCATCGATAACTCCAAATTAAGTGATTGCTGCATGTATTATCTAATTGATTGAGCAATAACCGCTGCAATGTTAGGTTTAGTGTATTAACACACCCAAGGATTGTTAGTGAGGTAAAAAAAAGAGTACATGTTTTTCAATAATCCTGGGTGGGAACTTAAAATATATCATAGTTGTTTTGTATGGCTTTATGGACGCTTAATTTTTTCCCTGCACATAATAGCCTAAAACTCATTTCTTCATTCTTTCAAAAAAGTTTCAGATTTCCCTAGGCCCTCATTATAAAACATCTGTCTTTTATTTAAAAAAATGTCTTGGCACATCCATAGTAATGAGCTGGATCAGATTTTTAGAAAACAAAGCCCTCGATGCTTTCGCTTCTGTCCTGTTTTAAAGCAAAGGTCAAACTATGACCGCTTTTGTGTGTGGCCGTGTGCGTTTGTTTCCAAGCCCAGGGTGGTGAATTGTTCTTGTCTGGTGACAATGTTGGAAGGAAAAAAAAAAATCCTTGTAACTGCAAATTCTATCATTCATTCATGCACTACTATATGATGAAAGGGTTTTGTGCTCAACATACACACAATAGCATAGAACAAAATGACTGGAGCTGGGGTTTTTGTACTTTTTGCTCAGGATGAACTTTGGCATTCTCTCATCTAGAAACACAAGAACCGTCCAATTAAAAAGATTGTATGTACAGTGCTGTGTAAATTTACAGCGCTTTATAAATAAAGGTTAATAATAATAATAATAATAATAATAATAATAATATACACACACAAAAACACACTGTGCCACAGCCAAAAGTGTGATGCCTTATTTATATGTGTACACACACATCTGTCTGCTTGAGTGTTTATATATATATGTCTGTGTGTGTGTGTATATATATATACTGTGGAGCAGCTGAAAGTGTAATGCTGCATGTATATGTTTACACACATATCTTTGTGTGTGTGTGTGTGTGTGTGTATACATACATATACATATACACACACGCATATATATATATACACACACACACACACACACAAACTGTGGAGCAGCTGAAAGTGTAATGCTGCATGTATATGCTTGCACACACACACACACACACACACATATACATTCCCCCCTGACACAAAAGGTTTCTGCTTTATCTCGTTCAGTGGAAATAACGCTCCCAGCCCCAGCGGTTGTGCTAAAAGGGAAAAGGGTCACCGGAAGGAGAAGGGGGAAATTCCAGCTCAGCATCATGGGAGATTTGTAACCGGTGGTCTTCAAGAGAACCAGCGGATTGGATGTACACACCAGCCAAAGCAGCAGGGGTTCCGCACTGGCCATCAGTGCGGATCCAGCCGATCCCCTAATTTAGCGTACTCGGAAAACGGAGGAGCCGGCTGCCTTCAGTTCGGAACCCAGCCGTGAATACCCATTGGCCAAAGCGTATTCACGTTATATCGCATTGGTCAATGCGTATTCAGAGCTCACAGGTGTGGAACTCCAATGCTATATAACGCGAATACGCATTGGCCAATACGAACTGACGCTCAAACAGCCCCCGTGTGGTAAGGTCCCTGGTTTTCCAGGTCAAATGGCAAACCTACCCACACCCAGATCACAGTCATCCTGCCCAGAACAGATATGTTTATCACATGGGACTTGGAGAACAGGAATGGAGTGGAACAGAAGGGAACGGGAAAGGAATGGGGGGGAATGTATGTTATCGCATGGGAGAATGCCGCTGATGCTGCCGGGAGTAGCCAAACAGTTCCCCATTCGTCCCACAGCAGTCGATTTTGAAGAACGATTCAGAATTGTCCTTCAAAATCGGCTGCTGTGGGACGGATGAGGAACTGTTTGGGGACTCCCGGTGGCATCGGTGGCATTCTCCCGTGCAATAACATACGTTTTTTCTCCATCCCCTTCTATTCTACTCTGTTCCTGTTCTCCATGTCACGTGCGATAAACTTACATGTGTGTCCTGCAGCTTGGGTGGCACCAGAGACTACTTGGGACAGCCCCATGGTTGCCATGGCAGACATGAAGTCCTAAGCTGGTCCTGATAGAGCAGCCTCTCCATGGATGTTGAAGTTCCCCACAGTACAACAAGCCAAGGGGACGGCAACAGCACAACCAACTCAGCCACTTTAGGAAAGGACACTGCTGTGCAGCTGGGTGGGTGGTACATCAACACAATCCCTATTCTGCCCCAGCCACCAGCTTCAAAAACACATCCTGAAACCCAGCACACCATGGGACAGGGCAGCTGGTGAGGGAGAAGAAATCCTGACAGATGGCTGCAATCCTGCCTCCCTGCCCCTCATTCCTCGCCTGCTGCTCTACAGAGAACCCAGGTGGACATAGCTGGGAGAGACTGACAATCCACCCCTGCCCTCCAGCGTGATCCAGCCAGATTTCCATAATACAAGCCAGGTCAGCATGCTCATCCAGGATCAAGTCCTGGATCACGGGTGTTTTTGCATTCAATGACCTGGCACTGAGCAGCAGCATTTTCAGCCCAGGGGGCATGTTGCCAAGCCTGCACAGACAAAATCCTGCCAAGAAAAGCCTGTGTTAGGTTCACCTTAGGGTGGCCATATGTTGGAAACAACTTGAACACAGCACACAGCACACAACACACAACAACAACAGCAACAATTACATCAACTGCCACCCCCGCCCCTTGGCCGTCTCGCTCCCTCTGAGTTTAACTATGATTTCCACATTAGTGTCATTGGTCCCAAAAAAGGGAATGGGCAAGATCCTAATTTTTGTTTTTGTCTCAAGTAATGAGGGGTGTCATCTGAAGGTAAGGGGATCTTGCAAAAAAACTGTATGATTGATAACAAAATGAAAGACTTACGTGGATAGTCTCTTTCTGAAGACTAATGAAATCCAATGGATTCCTGTGATCAGGAGACAAGAATTATCCATTGGATTGTACTCATAACGGCAGGCTTTTTGGTATATGGAATGGCAAGATGTGTTGAACTACTGACAATTCCACCCAACTCTGAGTGGCCCAGTGGAGGGAGTTGCAAAACAAGCCAATGACTAGAATCCAGATTTGAAGCTGACCAAATACTGATTAGAGCACATAAATGTTCTAGTGTGTAGCAGAACAGGCTACAAAGGTGTATTTGCTGCCTCCATTGGGTGTATCCACTCTGCAGAAGTAAAGCAGTGACTTCCATGACTCTATCCAACAGAATCCTAGGATCTGTAGTTTGGTGAGGTATTTAGCATGGTCTGTCAGAAAGCTACAAATCCCAGGATTCCATAGGATAGTCATGGCAATGGTGTCAAACTCCTTTAATTCTGCAGTGTGGGTATACCATTGTGTTTTCAGGAATTTTTTAGGGTGGTCCGCCATTATTACACTGCCATCAGCTGATGTGTCCATTGCCAAATCTAGCCAATATTTTTGGATCAGTTTCAGTTTCTGAAGCCTGATGATGGATTGTGTGGCATGTGAATTTGCTTAAATACAGGAATAAAATAAAACAAAACAAAACAAAATAAAGCAAGCATAGGGACAAGTCAACCTGGCAATGTTGTGTGGTACTCTCATATGCAAGGACCTGAGAAGTTGCTTCCACTACCTCACTTCCAAAGGACTGGATTTTTACAGCTGTTTGGCATAATATTTGTAGAAACAGAAGGAATAGCATCTCTACTACCATAACCAGCATCCAATTCATAAATGTGAATGAGGCAACTGCCACAGGGATTCATTTCCAAGGAGCAACAAATCACATTGGCCCCACCAGTGATTCACCTTGAGATGTAAAATTTGTTAGCATTTTTATGCTGGGAGGGACAACTGTTTCCCCCCAGTATTTTTTGGAAAAATCCAGATATTTTAACGAAATTGAAAAAAGAAATATTAGCACCTTTTACAGATGGAAAGTCAGTCTATTACATTAAGAACATAAAATGCATTTTATATATGTTATCATGTTGGATATATTAAAAGCACAATATATTCAAAATATAAACTGAATTTAACTTTTTACAAAATTGTTACAAATGTAGCTACAAGGTGATCTGTAACAACCACCTGAACAATAAGAAATCTCTTTGGTTTTGCTAGTTGCTAGTTCAAGGAGCAGGCACACACACACTGTCATTAAAACAGACGAAATAATCAACATTAGTAACATTTGTCTCACCAAGTTGTCCACAATGTCAGGGAGATGTAACGCATGCATGAAAATAACTAAGAAAAGAAAAGCAAGACTAGGAGCTGTAATGATCTGGTAGTTTACATAGTCTTACAAACCCCACTTTTGTTGTGGTAGTGATGGGTCTTTAGGTTGTTTCCAACATATGGCAACCCTAGGACTAACCTATCACTGAGTTTCCTTCAGAGGTTTGCCCTTGCCTTCCTTTGAGGCTGAGAGAATGGGACTTGCCCAAGGTCACCCTGTGGGTTTCCATGGTTGATCAAGGATTTGAACCCTGGGCCCTAGAGACATACTC
>NC_056524.1:86350870-86385140 GCF_019175285.1 Sceloporus undulatus | reverse complement strand
TAGCCCACTGAGTAACAGTACCTTTGCTGTTCCCCTTTGAGATATTGGTCTACTTGGCAGCAAACAGGATAAGACGAATCCTTCTAAAGTTGGGGAATCTATTATGAACAAGGTGGGAAGAATGTAGTGGTTTGTGTGTTGGACAATGGAGTTTATCACACAGGAGGCAAAGCACCCAAATCCCGTGGATAAATGGGGTTTAAATCCTGAGAATGTCCTGCAAGAGTGGGATTGTTTTCAGACATGTCAGCGATTTTGACATCAACTCAACATTAACTGGTGCAGAAAGCTGCAAAATAGCGCCACTTTTTAACTTTGGGATAGACTTCAGCATGAAGTCAGTCTACTTCCTCAGATGCTTTTGGTGGAGTAGAAACCAGGGACAGACATATATATATATATATATGACACCGGTATGTGAGGATGCCAATTCAAATTGCAAACCCAGCGTATGAAAATGAAGTTGCAGGCCCACCATTAAAACTGGAGTTGTCAACTTCATTTCCACACACAAAGGACTTGTAATCATCTGAACTGACATCCTCACGTAACAGTGGCACATATGTCCCTGGCTTCCACTCCACCAAATGCATCTGAGGAAGTAGCCTAGGAAAGCTCATGCTGCTGCCAACTTCTTTCTTTCAGTGAGGCCCAAAAGGTGCCACAAGATCTTTCCACATACACTGCCTGTGGGGGGTTTTCACTGCTCTGAATTTGACTTGAGATTGTAAATGTGTTTTTTTTTGTCAGTCACATTAGAAAACAACAACAACAACAACAACAACAACAACAACAACAACAACAACAACAACAACAATAATAATAATAATAATAATAATAATAATAATAATAATAATAGAAGACGCAAGAAATCTGGGCCATGGCTGTGGGAGGGCTCCGCTAGGAGGCGGGCGAGCGCAAGGAGGCGCCGCCGCCACCGCCGCCATTTTGTTTGGCCGCTCTGGGCAAGTGGCTGCGAAGGAAGGGGACTCGGGCGGCGAGGCCTAGAGAAGGCTGTGTCTTCTTGTGAGCGGCGGTGAGCGCCTCGCCCTCCATGCGCAAGATGCTGGCCGCCCTCTCCCGCCTGATGCAGGGCCCGGCTGCTGCTGCTGCTGCTGCTGCTGCCGCCCACAAACCGGTGAGCCAGGGCTCCCTTTCCCCTCTCCCCCTCCCCGCCTCCATAGAAGCACCGTTATTCCCGGGAGAACGTTTAGGGCGCCAGGCCTTCTGCAACGTTCCTTCCTCTTCCAAGGAAAGGACTCCGCCTGCCTTCCCTTCCCTCTCCTCCTCAGTCAGTCACCCCTCTCTTCTCCTTCTCCTTCTTCTTTCCAAGTACCGTTGTTGCCCTTAAAGGCCACCTCAGTGTCCCATGGCAGCCCTGCTGGTTTGGCAGGCAGGGAGGAGGAGTCACTCATGCCAAGTTGGACAAGACATTGGAAAGGCTAAGGGAGGGGGATGGAGGACGTGGGCACCGAAAAGGAGGACAAGGCGCTGCAAAAACTCAAGGGGGGAATGGAGGGCATGGCCACGTAAAAGGAGGACAAGGCATTGCAGGATGGAGGGCACTGTCAAATAACAGGAGGACAAGGCACTGCGAAATTGAGGGGAATGTAGGGCACATCCAAATGAAAGGAAGACAGGGCATTGCAGGATCAAGGGGAAATGTAGGACATGACCAGATGAAAGGAGGACAAGGCACTGCAAAATTCATGGGGGGTGTAAGGCATGGCCAGATAGAAGGAGGACAAGGCACTGCAGAATTCAGGGGGATGTAGGACATGAGCAAATAAAAGGAGGACAACACGCTGCAAAATTAGGGGGAATGTAGGGTTTTGCCAAGGTCAAGGCACTTCAGCTGCCAAAGGGGAAAAGTAAGACATGACCAAATGAAAGGAGGCTGAGGCATTGTGGGATCAAGGAGAATGTGCGACATTGCCAAATAAAAGGGCAAGACACTGGAGAAATGGGAGAAAATGTAGGGCATTGCCAAATAAAAGCAGAATAAAGAAAAATCTAGGCCATTACCAAATAAAAGCTGAAAATTCTTATATCTATAAATCCATACTTCTCAATAGAAAGCTGAAATGTAGGACACATCCTGGAAAAAGGAGGACATCTGGTCAGCCTGACTTGGATGGGAGACCACCAAGGAATACCAAGTGCTGTAGGAGTTATATTTCAGAGGAAGGAACTGGTGGAACCTCCCCTTAGTATCCCTTCCCCATGGAAAAACTATGACAGGCATTTGAATGGGGACAAAGTGAAGAGGGCCACAAGATGAAGATGGAGCTAAGTCCTGCCCAAATACCCTAATGGCACCAGATCCCATCTGATCATGGAAACTAAGCAGGGCCAGCCCTTGTTACCACTTGGATGGGAGACCACCACGGAATACCAGCTGCTGTAGGAGATATATCTTACAGAAAGGAAATAATAGAACCACCTCTTAAGTATTCCTTGCCTAAGAAAAAACTATGAAATTTATGAAGCCTGTGAAATTATCCACCTTGAACCCCATTTGGGAAGAAAGGTAGGGTATAAATCCAATAAATGAATCAGTAAAATAATTCATGGACTCATACCAGAAGTCAACAGGCAACTTGAAGGCACACACAGGTGGACAGATGCAAAAATAAGACTGGCTTTTTCACGCTCTTTTCCATTCCTGTAGACGGGAAGGTGTCTCATCAGGGGAAATGTAGGACATGACCAAATAAAAAGGGGACAAGGTACTGTGAAATTGAGGAGACTGTGGACTGCACACTTTGAGTTGGACTACAGCTCTGGAGACCAGGGTGTGATTCCCAGCATGCCATGAAACCCACTGGGTGACCTTGGGCAAGTCCTTCTCTCTCAGCCTGAGAGGCAAACCTCTGAACAAATCCTGCCTAGAAAAGGCCATGATAGGTTCACCTTAGGGTCGCCATAAGCCAGGAATGACCTGAAGGCACACAATAACAACAACAGCAGCAACAGAAAGATGTGGGGCTCCTGTCCTCTTTTTCACCCTTGCTGACGTGTATCTGACACCTGGCTTATTACCTGTAAAAATATACTTTACTTTTCAGATGAAATAATGCTTCGTGGTCTATTTGTATGTGTAACCTAAGCCATTGGGGTAATAGAAAAAAAAGCTAACTCTAAAACAGTGAGGGATTTACACATTTACAGCCCAGCTCCAGAACCTAACAGGTTTTACACACATACAGACAGGAAAATGGCACTCCATGAAAACCCAAGAGCAGAATTAACATTAAGTCTGCCTTGTCTCTTGAAGGGGAAACATGTTTTTCCTTATGAAGACTAAGGGCCTGAACAGACAGGCCAAAATAAAGCTGCTTCGGGTCACTTTGTAGGTATGCTGTTTAAAGATGAATGCCTCCTAAGAGGCCAAAAGCCATGCCAAAGCTACGCTCCAGTCCTAAGGACTACACAGTAGCTTTGGCACAGCTTCTGGCCTCTTAAGATGCATGTGTCATTTAAACAGCATACCTCCAAAGTGACCCGAAGCAGCTTTATTTTGACCTGTCTGTTCGGGCCCTAAGTGTTGATTCTGCCCTTGGGTCTTCATGAAAGGCCATGTCCCCCTCTCAGTGAGCGTTGCTCTGTAAATAATCCCTTAGTGTTAGTGTAGATGGCATTGACTTTGTTTTAGAGCCTGACCATGCTCAGAGAGCTGTTCTTGTATGGCACACTAAACTTCTGACCCTTGACTGGAAAACAGAATAAGCTCTCAGGCTTATTCGTTGTCCAGTCCCAATCCAATTAATATGTGTGGGTTTTGTATTGTGTGCAAATCCATCTGTATTGCAGAACTATACAGAGGTGTGTCTTGTTTGCTTGAAGCAGTTTACCTGTAAGAGTGTATACTAAAACATATTTTTGTGAGGCCTGATAGAGATAATAATTACTGATGGTTTCACAGGCTTGTGAACTGCTTCACTTTCTATATTCCGCTGATATTAATGGCTGGTAACTAGTTTAGGTTCATAGGATGGCAGTTATTGTCTCCATCACTTACATATGTTAAGAATAATATTTTATGGACAGAATTCAAAAGATTAATAACTCAGTGTGTGTTTCTCCATTGATTTAAGTGGCATAAGACTGGGATTTAAGTGAATTGATCAATAACACAGAGAAAGGTACGGCCAAGTTTCCATTTAATTTTTTTGACAAATTTGGCTGATTGACCAGTAATTTGCTCCAAAGATTATGGCATGTTTCATCGTTTTCTGCTTTTTGTCCATGTAATTATTTTCTTATTGTTGTGTAATCCTCACATACTGTATACAACAGTCTTGAAAGCAGATATTAAAATAATACAAAAAATCTTCATACACTGACATATGTTAGGTTGTATTTAGTAGTTTATAAATTTTTAGTGAGGTGTGCTTTGAACAATATTCCAGTATCAAAGTTATCATGGATATTTATACAGTATTAGGTTTCTTTATCATTTATTAGCTGAAATACAGTGTGCCCACATTATACGCGGGCACACTTTACGCGGACTTGAGCATACGCATTCAAGCCACGGGGAGCGCGCAGGGCACAAGGGGCAATGTGTCCCATTCAAATGAATGGGGAGTGCGCCCGTGGTGCCCTGCGTGCTCCCGCACCGCTGGGCACAAGCCCTATTCAAATGAATGGAGCTCCAGCATATGCGGAATTAGCCTTATGCGGGGGGTCCGGAACGGATCCCCCGTGTAAGGCGAGGGCCCACTGTACTGAATTTTAAGGTACAGGGGAGAATATTTGTAGTGACCTTTCTACACAATGAGATATTTCTGAATAGTTTTGAGTGCACTACTTGAACATGGATTGTTGTGCATACAAATAGTAACATGGAGAACTGTAGAACCTGCTTATTGTTTTGAAAATATTGGGCAATGTCTTCTTCTCTTCAAAGTTTTTTTGCATGAAGAAACTACTACAGAACCAGATTAACATTTTAAAATTCATGCTACCATTTCTCGGGAATAGTTCATGTTCTCTGTTTCAAAGATTTCAAGGGTAATAGGTTATCTTTGTCATTAAAAGAAGTCATTAAATTCAGTTTAGACTGTTTAAGAGCAATTGTTTTTCTTAACCTTACATAACAGTAGTTGATCTCCCTTTTTATCTTTTCCTCCCAATTTGCTTGCTGTAGGGAGCTGTTAGTGAGGTAAGGCCGTTGCTCATATATTACCTGCATAATCTTCCCTTAATGGAACTAATAATTTGATGAAGATATATTATCTTTGAATTAAGATTATTAGTTACTTCATTTAGTTTGCAAAACATCTGGTGTACATCTTTGGAGAAAATAAACTGGAGTATCTTAAATTGCAAGATTCCCCGTTTATATGAAAAAAAGCAGTTGCAAATATGACTTTATGGAAGTAATTATTTGGGTATGTTAAAATAGAGACTGAAAGAAGAGTTCATGTGACCAGAGAGAAACTGCAGCTTGAATATGTTATTTTTATAATAATAGTAATAATATTTCTTACCTGCCTCTAGGGAACAGTAGATTAAAATACAGCAAAAAATAGACACATAACACAGTTAAAAATACAAACACCAATTAAAAACACACAATCAATTAAAAAAGCTGTACAGCAGTTTTAAAAGTTTACATGTTAAAATTAATTCATAAATTAAAAACTCGTAATTTAAAAAAACATTCAGATAGGCCTACTGGAAGAGATAGGTCTTCAGTGCTGTTTTAAATGCTGTTGAATCTCTTCCAGCAGGTTATTCCACAGTTTGGGGGTGGCTAATGGAAATAAGAGTTGCCAGCCTGGTCCTGGCTGACTGAAGTAAATGTCCCCCAGAAGACCTCAGTGCGTGGGACTGATTATCCAGAAGGCAATCCTATAGGTAACCTGGACCCAATCCATGTAGGTCTTTAAATGTAACAACCAGCACTTTGTACCTTTCCCAGAAACAAATTGGCACCCAGTGGAGTGATTTTAATATAGGTGTATTATGATCATTCCTAAATGCCCCAGTAACCAGTCTGGCTCCCAGGTTTTGCACTAATTGAAGTTTCTGAACTTGGTGGAGAGGTAGCTCAGTGTACAATGCATTGCAGAAGTCCAGCCTTGAGGCTACCAGTGTGTGACTACAACTCCCAGGATTCCCCCTCCAGCACAGCTATTGGCTATATGAGCTGGTGGATTCTGGATGTTATATTATTTATATACCGCTTTTCTAAAAAATCAAAGCGGTTAACAACAAGTGCAATTCACAACAAGTAGTCCAAAAGAGTAACTTTTCCAGGGTTTGAGAGATTATCCCTTTGATTTCTGCTTAACCAGAAAACTAGGCCTTAGAGAGCATGAAATACAAGCTAATGAACATTTCTCTCTTTTGTGTGTGATATAAACAGTGCATCTTATACTATCTGATGTCTGCCCCAGATTCAACTGGTACTATATTTGAGCCTATTGCATGTAGTGGCATCTTTCTTGGAAGCTCCCCAGGGACTGGCAGCGGATGGCTTGGGATTGAGGGACCACTCTGAGTAGCACTGATCCAAAGTACAACTTTGGAAAACCTGAAGCACATAATCTTTATAATTTATCAGTGTAACATCATCCATTCCTTTCCCCACAGTGTGTCATCTTGTTACCTAAGAACCTTTGCTTCCTAATTCTTTCAGTATTAACTATTTCAGAATAACTGTTTCAGAAGTGACATGTTTATTAGCATGTTAAAACTATTAAATGATACTCGATAGATATTGTGATAAGAGCCAGTATGATGGAGTGGTTTGAGTGTTGGACTGGGACTCTGGCTGATGAAGGGATCAAGTTCTTGCTGGGCTGTGGAAACCCACTAGGTGTCTTTAGGCAAGTCAGACTCAGTGAATGGCAATGGCAAACCCCCTTTGAACAAATCTTGCCCCAAAAACACCATGATAGGCTTTCCTTAGGGTCACTATAATCTAGAAATGACTTGAAGGCACACAACAAAAGATACCATGATACCACTTTAAATTTATCTGGATCACATTTTCTCTTTTCTCCTAAATTTTTCAAACCTAGATTATCCTTCATACCTTCCTCAGAGAGTTCTGCTGCTGTTCTTTTTGTTCAGCTTATGTCCCTCCTATCTAGTTTATATCACTCCTGTGCATGAAAAATTGTCCTGAATGTTATAAAAAGGCTTCTCTGTAGATTTGTATTTACAGTCATATAAAAGTCTTTGCACTTAAAAGCGGAATATGTGCCAATGATTTTTTTAAAAAAATTGCAAACACTTTTGTCCTGCTATTCTTCCAAGGAATTCAAGAGTGGTTTACTGCATGATACAGTGTCTGGAAAGTCAGGTTGAAAGACCGTGATAGGGATCTTCCTGTCTGAGGAAATAGTTGAAACCAGGTGTAGTTCAATCTGTGAATAGAACTATACCATCCTGGCACATTTCCCCCTTATCTGTGAGTTCCAACAATTAGTTGGATGCATATTAAGGAACTGTCAGTGTTAAGTAATCTTTAGTATGTTCTTTATTCCATGAAGATGTATATGCTTGGTTTAGTACCTTATTCCTCCTAATTCGCTCTATTACCCTATATTGCATTTGTCCCGCCAAACCATAACAGATTTTTCTCTTCCTGATAGACTCAAGGCTGCCACTTTTTTTTATAGTGTTGCACATGTTGGGCATCTCTTTCCTTCACTTAGAGTTTCTAAAGTATAGTTTTTAAAGCAAATGGTACAGTGCACCCGTGTATGACATGGACACCTTTTACATGGATTTCAGCTTACACTGAAAGTTGTGCAACAAGAGAGAAATGGTACGCTCCATGCACGAGCCCCATTATTTTCAATGGGGCTTGAATATATACACGATTTATTTTATGCGGAGGAGTCCGGAACGGATCCTCGTGTAAGGCAAGTGTGCACTGTATTTGAAAGGGCCAGTAGACATTTTTACAGAGGTAAGTTGATCTGGAAATAAGGAACTATCTCGACAGGCATAACAAGATCTGACATTTTGGATGGGCGATGGATCAGGGGAAACTGTTATTAATGAGAGTCAGTGTAGTACAGTACTTCAGGTGTTGGATTTGGAATTTGGATATCCAGGTTCAATCCTCAGTTGAGCCGTAAAACATATGCCACTTACACTCTCTTTCAGCCTGGCCTACGTCACAAGATTGTTGTCAAGATAAAAGTGGAAACAGGAAGAGCCATGTACACGGCCTTCAGTTCACTGGAGGATACATTGGCTATTAATGTAACTAATAAATAAATATTTCAGAATGGATCTTGGATTGCACCCAAATAAAACTCCCACATACCACATTCATTGCATTTTACAGGCAATCCAAATGGTATTAAGCAGGTTGTAGAAATACAGTGTTTTTTCACCACTTTGCCTTTCTTTTCCTTACCAGAAAAAGAGCTATTAAGAAGGAGAAAATGGTTGCATTTGCTTTTGAGTATTAGTGGAGCATATTTGGAGTGAACAGCAAAGTTTAGGAAGATTTTCTTGGGCTTTTACATGCTCTGTCTGTTGGTCCTTACATTTTAGCCAGTAGGCCCACTTGTTGAAATCCATCCATGTGCTTTGTAGAGTCACAAAGCAATGTGGGTGACTCTATACTGGTAAAAATTATAAGCATGTAAATATTTACTACAAATAATGCCCAGTATATTTTCTGGCTTAGTAATAGTGGTTAAATGCCTGTATTGCAGCCACTCACTCAAAACCATAAGGTCACGAGTTCAAGACCAGCTAAAGGGCTCAAGCTCAACTCAGGCTTGCATCCTTCCGAGGTCGCTAAAATGAGTACCCAGATTGTTGGGAGCAAATTAGCTTTACACTTTATAAACCGCTTAGACACTGCTTAGGTGGTATGAAACTTGTTTGTTTGTTTGTTAGTAATATGCCCCACCCAGAAACACTCTACAACTGCTTGCCTTAGTACCTTGCTAGATATGGTTAAGTTTTTTGTGTGTCTTTAATAGTGTAACAAGATCATTGAGGATGGTTCTTGATGTTTAACTACTTTGAATGTAGAAATTAGAAATATTGTTTGTTTATGGATAAATAATGTTGTATAATACATACTGCAGTCTTCATTAGTTTTAAATTGTTGGACTGAAGTTGGAATTCCCCTTCCCCTTTTTTCTCAAAAGGTTGCACGGGTGGTTGTTGCTTCTCGCAATTATGCAGATTTTGCAACTGAGGCTACGTTTGATATTAAGGTAAGTGCCTTGATTTCTTTCAGAAAGCTAATGCTTGATTATAATGGATCTTGATGCTATACTATTCAAATAGCACAAAAATATTATCTTCAGTATGTTGAGCCAAGGTCTCAAATGTACAGATTTCAAAAAGAACATATACCTGTGATTGAAATACAGTCTGCCCTCAACTTTCATGGCTTTGGGATTTATGGATTGATTATTGACAACTCCAGAGAGCTGTGCACTCCTCCCCCTCCCTCCTTCCCGGGCTTGAGGGAGGGAACAGCCAGGAGGGTGAGTGCATGCTGTTCTTGCCCCTCCTCCGCTGCCTCTGGGGTGCACTATGAAGCATTGGAAGGGAAGGGGAGAGCTGCAAGCATGTGCTCCCCCACCCTTCTAGTGCCTCAGAAAGTTTGCTAGACCTGTTTGAAACATTGGAAGGGAGATGGGGGTGTGCACACTGCTCTCTCCTCCATTATTTATTTGCAAAATGTTGACTTTCGCATCTGTCTTGCACCCGTAAACCTCTCGAAAGTCAAGGGGTGACTGTATTCTGATGGTGCAGTATAAGCTGCGTTTTAAGTAACAGAGAGATAGACATTTATTTGCAGAGCTTAATTTAATACTTACTTTACGTTTTGTATTTTTTTTTCTTTCGCAAAGGGCCTTTGGTAGTTCTGTGCTGCCAAGTTCATAGAGGGATTCAGCTCACTGTTTAGTTATCTTAAAAACTGGACTTTGCTTGAACATTCACTCATTCATTCATTTAGGTCATAGCTTACCTTTCTATAATAAATTGGACTCAAGGGGGCTTTCAGTCGTATAATGCCAATACATGTTGCACCTTGTGTTTTGGTGTTCATTTAGCTTGTAAATAGATTTGTGTCTGAATATTAAATATTTCTAAAGACAACTAAATAAGTGGATATATTGTGACAAAAATTCGTGTGAATTTAGTGTGTGTTGTGTGAAGAAGGCTCTTTTGGTCAGTGCTGAATTTCCTACTGTTAAGTTTGTTTGGTATTCACTTGTTAGATATTTCTACATAATACTATTTGCTTAATGCTATTCCATGCTTATTTTATAAATCCCTTTCTTTTTGCCTATTAGTCTCCCTCCCCCTCTCACAGATAACAGAATTTAAATTGTTGGCCTTTCTTTGTAATGAAGATGTTCCAGTCCCAACAGGGTGCTTGCACAATAACTGGAAGCACCAGCCATGGCAGCTGACAACTAGATTGGTATATCAGCCTGGACTCCATAAGCACAGTAGGCAAAAGGCAGAGGCTGGATAGAGTAGTATTTGCAGAAACACTGTGGTCTCTGTGAATCATGCAAATGGGTTTCCTGCACCTGTGCAGAGACTATCAGAACCTTCTAGAACCACTAGAGAATTTACATGATTGCGTGACATTGTTTCTTCAGAAGCATGATATCCACCGATTGGAGGAGGGTCCACCCACAACAGCTGTGATGACTCGAGAGCAAGGTCTGCAGTACTACAAGACTATGCAGACAATTCGGCGCATGGAACTGAAAGCAGACCAATTGTATAAACAGAAGATTATTCGAGGTTTCTGTCATTTATACGATGGCCAGGTGGGTGGCTAAGTTGAGAGACTGCATCCTGAATGCTTTAAAGCAGCATTTTAATTAATTAATTAATTAGTTAATTAATTAATTATAATAAAGCACAAATCTGAAAAAAATTATGTCCCTACTGTACATATATAAATTAATGAATCATTTCCCAAGAGAATGGATGATTTATCACTGGTTGGGAAAATGCACTGGGTGGGCAGGGGGCAATTTTGTGCCCCTAGGAGTTTCTGAGGGCCACAGTGACTATCCAGAATGTCAAAAAGGCAACACACATACATATGCAAGTTTTTGGGAGTTGGTCATTGTTGTTGTTGCTATCATTAACTTTATTTATAATCTTTTCCCAAAACTGCGGAACTGCAATTTAAAATAAAATTAAAACTAAAAGCAATTTGCAATAAAATTAAAACTAAAAGTAACTGCATACTGGTTTTTCCTTTTTTCCACCTCTTCCTTGTTCTGTTTTTTCTCATCAAAACTGATACATCATTCCTGTCTAAAGTATATACAAATATATGTCGCCAGTCTTACTTGCTTCCAGCTTTTTGTTTTTTCTTTTCTTGCCTTGTCTAGGTTCCTTAGTCAGAATCTTGTTCGGCAGTTACTAATGCGTAACCTAGAGTTATGCAATTGTGACTGTTTGGTATTCACAATCTCTACATAGCCCCTAATTTAGCAGCTACATAGAGACAACAAAGTCCCCCAATCTACCACTACAAAGCAGCTACAAAGTCCCCCAATCTCAATTTACTGGGAAGTAGCTGCTGCGATCAGGTGGGGACTGCCATATTCATTTTATTTAACAGTCACACAAAATTGGGGAAGCAGCTGGTTGATGGTCCCGTTCACCCCCTTGCATGAGTGATTTCTAGCATGAAGGGGGAAGTGCAGCTGGCTCCCGGCTTCTGCCTGTCATTGGAGATCCCTTGTAGGAGGGTTGGAATCATCAGTGAGCTGCTTCTTGATCAACAGGGAGACAGACCCCTGTTCATAGCAGTGGCTGCTTCCTGGTAAGTTAGGGTTCAGTGCAGGGGTAGGCAACCTGCGGCCCGTGGGCCGGATGCGGCCCGGCAAGGCCTTGGGACCGGCCCCAGCCCGGTCCTGCCGCCGATTGCCGCCGGGGCCTTTGGCGTCTCGCGTGAGGGGCATGATGGGGCAATTGTCTATAGAAGCCTCAGAAACATGCATTTATCTTAACATTTTTAAAAAAATCAGCAATTTTTTTCACGTATCCGCCATTTTTTATTTAAAAAGTGCCCTCCATTTGAAAATTTTGTCCTACATTTGTCCCAGTTTATTTATTTATTTAACTTTTAAAAAATTATTTAATTATTTATTTTTTGGCTTCGGCCCCCCAGTTGTCTGAGGGACAGCAACCCGGCCCCCAGCTCAAAAGGGTTGCCTACCCTTGGTTCAGTGGATCAGGACTGGATTTACTGTCTAGCACTGTAACCACAGTGTTTACGCATACATAAATCCCCAACACAGTTCCAGTCATCGCGAATAAAGGCTGACACTTTCTTTAAGAATACAGTACTAAGATATCTTTGATTACTGTTTCATATCTGATCTAACTATGAGAATATATATATATATATATATATATATATATATATATAAATATAATCCCTGTTTGAAATGCTTAAAGGAAATGTGGTTCAGCTCGTTAATATGCAAAAGAAAAGATAATCAAAGGGGGCTAGTGCTGAATTAAAAAAAGTATTCTTAATGCTTAGTTCTGTATTACTTAAATCTAAAACACATTGCAGAAATAATCCAGTTTGAGACCACTTTAACTGCCATAGCTCAATGCTAGGAAATTCTGGGAACTTTAGTTTTGTGAGACATTTGGCCTTCCTTGTCAGAGAGCTCTGGTGCCACAATAAATTACAATTCCCAGGATTTCCTAGCACTGAGCCAGAGCAGTTAAAATAGTCTCAAATTAGCTTATTTTTGCAGTGTGTTTTGGACTATAGTTCTCTTGTGGTAGAAGTTATTCCAGTGACTTAAATCAGGCAGATCTCCCTCAGGTTGTATTCTCCCTATTAGTGTTCTTTATGTGAATATGCCTATACTGATCATACACATTTTAATTGCTAGCATTTAGCTTTATAATACTGTAATGTATTATATGGTGACTGTCTTCCATTCAATTTGTGAATATTAGATATTTAGATTTTGTCAATTTTAAAATTTCTTTTTCATTTTATGGTATTTTATGCATCATGTTTTCTTTACTGAATACCATAGGAAGCTTGCTGTGTTGGGCTCGAGGCAGCCATAAATCGAACAGACCATTTGATTACTGCTTACCGGGCTCATGGCTTTACATATACCCGTGGTGTTTCAGTTCGTGAAATTCTTGCTGAATTGACAGGTTTGTGCTCCGTAAAAATACTGTGTATAATAGTAGAAAAAATAGGACTATGGTGGATAGGTTTAGGAGGATCAGCTTCAAATTGCTTCTCACCTATGACATGCTAGTTTATCTATTAAATTTTCACTGAATCTATTACATGCATATTCTGCCTTTATTCAGAAAACAAAGATGCCAGCCCCAGATGCTGGTGAAACATCAGGAATAAACTCTTCCAGAACATGGCCACAAAGCCTGAAAACCCCACAAAACCCCAAAGATTTGATTGGTATATATGGCTGTAGTTTCTCTGTATGTCATTGCAGTAATGCCACGATTTGAAACTTGTGTGTTGGCATGTAAACCAATAACTTGTACGAAGTAGTGCTTTGTACTTAAGAACTTTCATTGTCAAAATTGGTTTTAAAAATCAGTTTTATTCATTGTACATCATCATTGATTCTTAAAATTCATGCATTTGGTTAGTGAATTACAGGCAGAGAAGAGCCTTGTGTATTCATACTGTCTTTAGTATAAACCGTATCAGATATAAAAGATCAATTTTAACCATTTCAGGTCGGATTGGTGGATGTGCTAAAGGCAAAGGAGGCTCAATGCATATGTATGCCAAAAACTTCTATGGTGGTAATGGTATTGTTGGTGCCCAGGTAAGAAAAGCCTGCAAATGAAATTATCTTTTCATAGAGAAAAGTCTTACAGTGCTAACGGTCTGTATTTGTGATGAATCCACTTGTGGCCCTAATATCTTAGTATTTGTACTGTTTAACCTTAATATAACCTAAACTGAATATGGGCAATTATCTAAAGGCATTCCACAGTAAAACTGGTTAATCTACACCCATTTCTATAAGGCTTTTACCCTGAATTTGGGACTGTAAAATCTTTGTAACCCTGAAGCTTTGATGAGAGAAAGAGACTAGTGAGTATGAACTCGTTGACTCTTCTGGACCTTTGAACAACTTTCAGTACTGTTGACATTGGGCCAGAGCAGATGGGCACGAAAGAGAGGCTTGAGACTGCTCTGGCCAGAAGCAGGTTGGAATCCTGGTAACCACATAGCCTGCTCCCAGTTGGGCCATAAACATAGGGGCTGACCAGGGCCACCAGGAGTTGGTTTATCCTGGCTCCTTTTTTGTTCTGGTCTAAGGACCGGAGTGTGACTTTGGTGCAGCTTTTGGCTGCTTTGGATCATCTAAATACCATGCCTCCAAAGCAGCTGAAAGCTACTTCAGTTTGATTGTCTGTTTCACTCCTATGTTATCTTTCTGGACTGTTTGTGGGATGGGCATTAGAAACACAGAATTCAGGAATGTATGTTCTCTAAGAATACCCATCTAAGTAATAACTAAAATTATAGTTCATTCTAGCCAGCTATCTGTCGTTATTTTTCATAAAATAATGTTTACTTCTTTTGCATACAATTCATTGTAGGTTCCTTTGGGAGCTGGTATTGCCTTGGCATGCAAATACTTTAGTAAAGATGAGATCTGTGTGACATTGTATGGTGATGGTGCTGCCAATCAGGTAGGCATTCAAAGTTTATTCTTTATAGACTGGAAAATATATTTAATGATCCAAAGCTACAGGGGAAAAATACTAAGTCATAATATTCTTTTCATTCACCTTGTTTCTTAATCTGGATAGTGACAAATTACTTTTCTTGGATTGCCTTGACAATATGCCACTATTCTTTTCCATGTGAAAAAGAAACACAGCTATGTTGTCCATGAGCAGAATCCAAAAACAACGTTTTGAAACACCTTTTTTGTAACATTAGACTACCACAAAAGGGCAAGCTTTTGAGTCCTATAGGATTCTTCATCAGGTTGGGTAAGGTGCGGGGAGGGGGGAGAAATAGCATAATCCCCAAATAATCTTGGTTAGACTGAAGTCCCAAAATGGAATCTGAAAAGGGAAGAATTAATTTTAGGATTATTAGTATCAGTTTTCTCCTTGTGATGTGGAAAAAAATGGCTTTTTCCATTTTTCTAGAGAAAGGGATGCCAATCATTCGGTGAACTCTCCATTCTATTTATTTGAAGTATGTGGCTCCAGTGCTGATTGGGAAAAGAAGCACCAAGGAACATGGCAATCTTCATATCAGAACAGCTGGAGACTAAATTTAGGTGGGGCAATATAAATATAGTCAATTAAAGCATAATTAAGAATAGTATCTAATGGGTAGAGGAAGATGGAAGCTTAGCTGTGGATCATTCAATCTTTTGGAACTTCCTGTTCTTCCTCACATCTGATGAATTCTTTTGGAGGACTCAAAAGCTCACCTTTTAATAATACTTTAGTTACACAATAAAAGTATCACTGAATACTGTTTTTGTACTTCTCTATATAAAAGCCTACCATACTGTGCCAGTATGGTAGATACTTATCTAATATCCTGCTTCTGTAGTTTTGTATTTCTTATTTGAATGACTTTATGACCCTTATAGCAGGAGAGGAGTTGATATTGGGGTGACAGGACTAGAAACAGTGCATCTTTCCTTTCTCTTGAATGGTGTGGGTTGCATCTCTGTGTTTTGCTCCATCATGTGTGACAGCAGTGGGCAAGAAGTAGAAGTGATGTGTGAAGGTTTCCCAACTCATTGTCCTTGACTTTTTTCTTCTCCCCTGCCCTTTTCATGATAGTGGTAGCATCTTCAATCTTATTATATAAAGTATTGCTATGAGGGATAAATACACACTTGTTGAAAAAACAGGAAACAGCAACTTCCCTTCACTGAAGAAAACATATATGTGCTGCATTTGTTTTCCTGTGCTCCCAGAAGTGTGCTTGGAGCTGCTGAGCCTGCTTGGATACTTCTTGGAAGATCAAGTTGTGGGCACATGCCTTAGTGTTAAGTAATGCAAAGAAACAGGCAAATGTAGATTAATTTCCTTATTCATTCATGAATGAAGCAGCTAGGGCTAGGATCCCAGGTCCTGTCAAAGGTTGGAATGCTTCAGTTGTAGCAGTTTGATCATACAGGCAGCCCTCTGTATCCATAGGGGATCGATTCTGCCCCACCCCCCGCAAACACCAAATCTGTGGATGCACATGTTCAGTTGCTCCATTGGTGCCACGTGCATGCGGTCATGACACCATTAGGGACAATGGGACTTCAATGATGTTGTGTGTATGCAGCCATCCCGCCATTAGGGTTGTGATTTCAGGTAAGCCCCCATTGCCTCTAATGGTGGCGCAGCCGCATGCACATGCCACCACTGGAGACACCGGGAGCTGTCCCTAATAGCGGTACAGCCATTGGGGACAATGCAGATGACAAGTCTACAGATACTGAGGGCTGACTACTAATTTAATAATCAGTGGCGCTGCACAGACGGGCCTTACAGGATGCCATCATTACGTGCGAAGGCCGGCGCTTCCAGACGCGACTCGCCCCTCACACGTGACAAGGGCATCAAAATGGCGGCACCCTGTACATACAGGCGCTGCCATTTTGACGTGACGGACACATAGCGTCTGCACATCCCAGCACCTTTGTGAAGCTGCAAGTGCGCCATTGGCGCCTTGCGGCATCACAAAGGCACCACAAGAAGGGTTGGTTCTTTTTGCTCCATGATGGAGCCGCACGGTTTGTCTGCTGTGGCTCCCTTGCGGAGCAAAGCAGGGCGCGGGAGACCACCCTTTTTGAGCAGTCTGTATCCCGCCAGTGTTAGTGTTTTCAGAACAGGAATGACAATAACTAAGAATATGGAAAATGAGAATATAGTGGCTTTGGGGAAAATCTCATGGCAAAACAATGAATCTAATTGTATTCAAGGTTGAAAAAGAACACATTTTGAGCTATATCCTGCTTTACATCGGCTAAATGTTCCAACTTGAAAGCCTATGTATGCAATGAGAGTTATATAGCCGGATGAAAGAACTGAAAACATGGTAACATTTTATTATTCTAGGGTCAGATATTTGAAACATTTAACATGGCTGCCTTGTGGAAGTTGCCTTGCATTTTCATCTGTGAGAACAACCGATATGGGATGGGTACTTCTGTAGAGAGAGCAGCAGCCAGTACAGACTACTATAAAAGGGGAGACTTTATTCCAGGTCTCAGGGTAAGAATAATTTGATTTTTCATCTTTTAAAAAATAACATAAGATGTGATACATTTGAAACAAACCTTATGCTTTCTTGCCAACAGGTTGATGGTATGGATGTTCTTGCTGTCAGAGAAGCAACAAAATTTGCTGCTGACCACTGCAGATCAGGAAAAGTAAGTTGTAGTTTGCATGCATGTGTGTTTTGGATTTGTCTCACATGATGAATCAGATGAAGTACAGTTAGGAGAGATGTTTGGTTTTTTTAAAAAAATGTTAAGTATGTCTGTCTACACAATATATAGGTGGTACTCCTATCTCTGTAGGTATCTTGTTAATTTGAAAATTAGCTTCCATCATCCAGTTTTTTGGAACAGTAATTGGTTAGGTGAAGGAAAAGTAGAGTTTAATAATATATAGAATTCAACAATGCCATTAAAAGGATCAACCATTTAGTCAAAATCACATAATGCTTCCTTAGGGCAATGATTTCAGTCTGGTGTTTTGTAACTGTTTGTTCTTTCGGCTCCTTCATTTTTTCTTGCACTTGTCTCACAATCCTTCCAAGGTTTATTAATTCACAGTTTTGCATTGCATTTGTAGTGAGAACCTATGTAAGAAATACTAGCTTGCAA
Source organism: Sceloporus undulatus (assembly GCF_019175285.1). Taxonomy (NCBI): domain Eukaryota; kingdom Metazoa; phylum Chordata; class Lepidosauria; order Squamata; family Phrynosomatidae; genus Sceloporus; species Sceloporus undulatus. Next base: position 86,367,288 of record NC_056524.1, on the reverse strand, counting down.
ACTAGGATTGTGTTAGGCCAATAAGCACAAATTAAACATCATAGGGAAAAGTGGATTAGCTAAACCAAGATGGGAAGGACAAGAGAGGACTGTGAAATCAGAAAACATTCTTACTTTACTTTAAGCCATGGCTTGTACATGAACATGATGAGGATGGGCCCTGAACTGAATAGTAAAGTGGCTTTTAAGAATCTGAAGTTGCAAACAAAAAACTTGCTTCTCTTTTAAAATATTACCTGGTGTCACACAGATGTACAGTCAGCCCTTGATATCCATAGATTCTGTATCCACAGATTCAACCAGCGCTCGCTCGCTCGCCCTCTCTCTCACTCTCTCTCTGTGTAGTGATTGTGACTATGTAACAGTTGCAAATGTGTAACTGTAGGTTATGTATTTGCAGTTGCAAATCCAACAGAATTGCAGTCCTCATTAAATTGATCAACTACATTACAAAGATTTATTTAAGGAAAAGCCCTTGTAGCTATCAGATTGCCTTACTTCTCTTTTTGTAATTTACTGCAAAAAAATTAAGTGACTGAGGACAGGTATAGATACATGTATAGAGCAACATTCATAAGGATGAGGATTATAGTTATAAGTGTGTTAAACCAACTGAAATGCATGGGATGAATTGCATTAACTGAGACCTTATGTAAATGAAGAACTAATATGAGCATTTTCTTAGATCTGAATATTTACAGTCTGCCATAGGTTAGATTAGAGCAATTTATTTTCACCAGGAGAAAACAGAATATTTCTAGTAAATTATTCATATCTGAGAAATAACCAAATTCCTAAAAGAAATTGCACATATCTGCCCAGTAACTATCAGAGTTCGCTTCTCATTATTAGTCATGGACATTGCAGATTGTTTGCTATTTGGTTTTTGTTATGGCTGAGCCAAAGCAAAATACTGCAGGAAGAAGACACAAACCATCCAGTGGGCAGGTTCCTGTATATCTTTATCTGTATCACATCTACCTCAGTTAAAGGAATTACTCTTTGTTACTAGTGGCAGAAATAACTTGAAAAGAATAGGGATAGGTTCCTACACCACAAAAAGACCAGATCATCATGTTTCTGGAAACATTTTATTGAGAACTAATAATATGCATAAGTGAAACAAAACAATCTGCCTCCACTTTTCTTACAATTTCCATTTTGGTGACCGAACTCCCAGATATATGCTTTTAGATCTATGATGGAGGTAGCTTAGTAAGGCAGGCTTGTCTGCCTCTGCTTGTCACTCAGTTTTGCTTTTCACACATGCTGACTAATTGATTCTGCAGGCAGCTGCTGTTTATCTTGCCTGTTATAGACAGGCACACATCACTACAGTAGGATTGGCTAGAGTAAAATCTTTCCCAGCTCAGGACTTACTGCCTGAGTAAGGCCTGAGCTGGCTAAAAATTGACACGGAAAGTCTGTGTTTCTCCAGCCCTTCACATATTCTCAATGCCAGCACTGCTAAAAAATGTAAACCCTTTCAAGCTAGTTGTGGCCAGGCAGCATCCTGGGCCAGGCAGCTAGTTGTGGCCAGTCAGTGAATTATGACTTAAGCCATCACACCTCACTTTCTTATCACAGCAACCAAAATTCCTCCCATACTTTTAAGGACTGCAGTCCCTTCCTAACACAACTATTTCCATGTTGTCAGAAAGTGAGAAGATGAGCAGGGATGAGTTATGAAGTAAGTCTGTAACTGGATGTGCTGCAAGAACATCATCTACAGCAGTGGTTCTCAACCTGTGGGTCGGGACCCCCTTGGGGGTCGAATGACCCTTTCACAGGGGTCGCCTAAGACCATCAGAAAACACATATTTGCATATACCAATGAAAATAATTTTATGGTTGGGGGTCACCACAACATAAGGAACTATATTAAAGGGTCACGACATTAGGAAGGTTGAGAACCACTGTTCTACAGAAACATTCCCAGGGCCCATCGGAATCCTGTTGTGCATCCAGCTAAAAATTTAAATAAATAGCTGGACACGTTTCTTCTCATTCCTCTGTCCCCCAGGAAATGGCTTTGTTGGGGAAGGGGCTGCATTGCTTAGCTACAGAGATGTAGTTGCATGATAAGCATACATTACCTAGCATAGCATCTCAGCCATACATTTCAAGATAAATGTTTCTGCTAATAACAATGAATTAAGATTTATAAAAGAATGTGACAAGCCGAGGAATGGCACAGGTAATTTGTTTTTTAAAATTTCATAGTAGAATTACTTGGTATGCTGTGACCACCAGGTAACCGTCATTACTGAGATGAACTACTTATGCCTAGTGATTCATCTTGTACTTGTGTGACTTTCATCATGCCACTACTAACTTTTTGGATATTAGCATTAGCACGTTGGTTCATGTGTGAGCTGCTACACACACAGCTCACTGTGTGTGGTAGCTTCTATTAACAGTGGTAATAGTAATTTCACTCACTTCCAGCACATGTGTTTTTTAATCTGGAAAAGGAGTGTGAGTGAGGTCAGGAACTCTGATTGTCTCCATGTTCAGAAGTAACTTGGCAGTTCTGTCTGACTTGTGCTAAGAAAGCACTATAGATCAGATAACTCAAATTTAGTGATCAACACTAACATTGGTGCCAACCAGCTTTGTTCAAAGTGAGATCTAAAAAGTAATCCTAAATTGCAAATATGGTTGTCATTACCTCTCACCAGCAAAATATATCTGCTATATTTTTAGAACAATTAAAACCTCTGAACTTTCTTTTTACCAGGGCCCTATTGTGATGGAGCTACAAACATATCGTTATCATGGACACAGTATGAGTGATCCAGGAATCAGGTATACTGCTTCTCTCCACATTTCAAACTGTTTTTAAAATGGAGGAAGAAATTAATTTATTGCATCTTTTAGTGTATACAGGGACAAAATAGCTGCATTTTCAGATGTTCCTAGACTTCTGTCTAACTCTTAATGTGCTTACTTACGATAATCATTTTTCACTATATCTTTGATGTAAGTTTTACATTATATAGGTTTCTTACTTTGAATAGATTTTTAGAAGGTGTAAGCTTTCAGGACCCAAAACCAGCTAGCTGCTCAGCCAGAGAGAGGAGGTGGTTCTACCATGTATTTGGATCAGTTCTTACTCAACCAGATATTCCCAGTGCTAAGCATAATTCCCTGATGTTAGTGGAGGCAAGCCGAGAAATGTGAGTCATGTGGAAACAGAACAAATTCTATCTGGAGGTGTGCTATCCTTACTCCAAAAGTAAATTATTTTTAAGCAAGAGAGAAAGATGCCCTCACTTTTTTTTGGGGGGGGGGGGGAATGGTTGATGGCCTGAGGTTGGCACTGTAGAAACAGAAGAGGCACATTTGCCCCTCTGTACTGACAGTGAAGCACAATCGTAAAGAGGAAATAATGAAAAATTAAATATCTATAATGCACATCATAGTTCACATATCCAAATTTTACATGGTAATTATGGCATATATGCTTCTCACTGTATTAATCTTATTGGCTTAGTGAGGAGATACATATACCAGAATACCAGAAATCACTCAATGGAGGTTGGAAGAACATATTGCCCATTACATTTAAGTACAAAATCACTTTTTCCACACTATTCACAACTGGTCAGATGGATTCCATTCCAGCCTTTGAGGAAGACTGGATTCCTTTTATTAATTATTGGAACAAGCATAGATCCACTGATGGATATGCCTGTTTATTTGGCTTTATGTATATAAACTGCTTGAGGCACCTTTTCAAGAAATGTGTATGTGCACAATTTCTGTTTTGTTTTGGAATTGGTCCGTGTTGAAGAAATGCACTACTGTTGTCATGGGAATACTCAATCTTAAGAAAAATGGTCTGTAACACTGTTTATCATTGTTTTGCCTTTTTTGCAGTTACCGAACAAGGGAAGAAATTCAAGAAGTAAGAAGCAAGAGTGATCCCATTACTCTCTTGAAGGACAGAATGGTGAACAATAACTTAGCTAGCGTGGAAGAACTAAAGGTAGTAAGCCTTCATTCTGAATGCAGTCATACAAATACTTTTGCACAGCTTACATCAATTAAAAGGATGCATTTGTCTAAAATAGTGCAAAATCACACTAAACCAGAACTCACTTTAAAGACATTTTTGGCATATCACGGAATTATCAGAATTGCCGAGCAGAAAACAGTATCCTTTTCTGGGAGCTGTTTTGTACTTTCATTGACTTAAATTTGTGATGTTTTAATATTTTCCTTCCTCTGCTGTCCCCAGGCAATGTACACACAATTATCTGAGTTACACTTTCCATCATCCCTCAGATGAGATGTAGGAGAATTTTGAATTGGGGTTCCAACCAACAGTTCATTTTTTTAATGAATTAAATATCCTGCCTTTTTCCTGTAAAGGAGGATTCATAGATGGGAACGTATGTCCCTCCAGATATGGTTAAAATTAATCTCTTACCAGCCCTCACAATAGACTGGGCTAACAGGAGTTGGATTCTGATGGAGGCTCCTATAGCCTACCCCTTATGTACCAATTGCAGTGCTACATACTTGAATCTGTTGCCTGTGCCGTTACGTCAGAAACAGCTTCTTTGCTATCACAGCTAGTAGCTGGATAGTCAATCTAAATATAAAAGACGTTATGTATAATCTGCAGGCTTGCAAATCAGGATTTAATCTTGGAAAATTATGATTTTGCAATGTGCATTTTCCATTGCTGTATTACAAGCTCATGTATTAAAGTGGTAAACAGTAAAAGTAGTGAACACTTTATTAGTACTGTGAGTGTATCTATAAAGCATCTGGTGCTAGAGTAGTAGTGACAGATATATATGGATTTAGATGGAAGATGCCTTCTTCTTCCTCTGATATTTTTTTCCTTTTTCATGTAGGAGATTGATGTAGAAGTAAGGAAGGAGATTGAAGATGCAGCACAATTTGCCACAACTGATCCTGAACCACCTCTGGAAGAACTAGGCAATCATATCTATTATAAGGACCCACCCTTTGAGGTGCGTGGCCCAAATCAGTGGATTAGGTACAAATCTGTTTGCTAAGTGGTTTTGCACTCCAGCCACCAATCATACTGGTGGTAGTGATTTTTTTTTACTGAAGTTTAATTCTATCTATTCTATGGTATAAAAGTCGGATCATTGCACATTTAGATGGGAAAAGTCCATTTGGCAGTAAAATAGACATTTTATTTTGGGATGGGAAAGAAATGTTACAAACATACAACTCTGAAAGGCACCTGCTCAAGAAAGAATTGAATTTATTAATGTATATCTAAACTTTTGGTTATGCTGTATTTATGAAAGCTATTCATCTAAAATCATATTATGTACAATAAAAATGGTACATTAAAATTTTCTGAACAGATATTTCCCCTGGAGTCTGTGTACATTTTCTCTACTCTCTCCTCCGTGTTCCCCAAGGAAAGTAAACCTGCTTTCAGTGTGTTTATTTTTAACCTTAACCTTTCAAGTATGTTCTTTGATGGAATATGTAATCCTTTTTCTTCTAGAAGCCTTGCACAATTTTAGGTGCTCTGAGGGCTTCTCTAATGCTTGACAAAACTACAGAGTCATGATTTATATTAATCAGAAAGTAGTAGCGTTAGCAAAACACATATTTAAGAGCTGCTGTTATTCATAAAACATGTGCTATATTTATATTTAAATATTAGTAGCTAAAGTGCATAAGCTCAATTTCAGTTCTAGATCTAAATCATTTCCCCAGCTACTGTACACATGAGAGCCACAGAAACCCACTGAACAAGTCACACTCTCAGCCTCAAGATAGCAATGACAAACCCCTTCTTGAAGAAACTTGACAGGAAAACCCTGTGATAGATTTAGGGTCACCAAAGTCAGAAATGGCTTGAAGGCGCACACAACAAAAAATAATTATATACATACTTTAAAAATACAAGATTAGATCATTGTTCTATTACATTTAAATAATATAGTACAATATGGCTCACTTCCAATGAGAAATCACAGCACTATTTGTGACAATATTGTGGTCCTCCTATTTTTAGAATATAACACTCCATAGAAAGCCTGTTTAATCTGTATTTTATGTAAAACGTACAGGACCTTTATAAGACATATATACAAAAATTAATAACTTAGTTGGAATGTGTACCCACTTTTTCTTCAGACTAGCATTTGGCAAAACTCAAGTGCTAACCTTCCATTTCCTAGAGTTTATTATTCAATTTTCTGTGTTTTAATACTGCATTCCAGATTCGGCAGACAAGACCACCACTGTATGAAGGGAAAATAATAATAATTTTAGTTTCAAAATCTATTGGAAAGCATCTGCTTCCAGAATTATGGAATATTTTTCTTACCGAAGTCTTAGCAGTCTTAAATCATCCTTTGTAATATGGTTTAGAACATCACTGAGTGTATAATCCTCTTGAACAAACTGAAAAACAAATTATTTCAGCCTTTAAAATATGAGCCAGTCATAGTTGATAAAATCTGAGAGTTTTTCATCTATTTAATCTTACCCTGTCAATTGCTTCTGAATTAGCTCTTTGTTCTTTCAACCACTCAATAAGTTCTTCATCTACATTATAGTCAAGAGGAGAGGAGGCTGGCTTAATTTCTGAAACAATTCAGACACATTTAGTAAATAATTACATTATAAAGAACCACACTGCCCAAACATCCTGTTTGGTGTATTCAGAACAAATAGAACTGAAGGCATAGTACTATCACTTCAACATACACAAGTAAATGTACAGTACCTTTCATTTCCATACCTACCAGTGGTTTTCAACTGTAGCTGAAGGAGATGCAAATGCTGATTTTTTTGCTCCAGTGTTTGCTGTAAGAGCACCTGATATTCTGTCTCCTTTTTTACCAGATTTTCCAGTAGTCTGTACAATAAAACACAAGTCAGAGTTGAATTTGACTCACTTTTCCCTCCATAAAATATATAATGGTGATACAGGTTGAGTTTCCCATACACATAGTCTGAAGGTAATTTTGTACATAAAACAAAGTAAAGGTATGAAGGGAAATTGCCAGGGACCCTGTTTCTGTCATAATGGAGATCTCTCACAGGAAGGTTGGAACCATCAGCTAGCTGCTTCCTGAACAATGAAGGATCCCCTTAAATGAAGGTTGGGTGTGTTGCACCAGAATTCAGTGTATAGTGTTGTAACTGTGGTGTTTATGCATAAGTAAAGACTATACCAATTGTTCAGCATTTCTATCTCACCCTGGCTTGCCTAGAATTTTATGGATGAATTTTTTTACTTCTTAAGCTTCCTGCTACAATAGTAACTAGGAACCAAATTGCAGGCTGTCAGCCCAGCACAGCCCATTGTTGAACTGCAACTCTCAGCATTCTTCACCATTGGCTATGCTAGTGAAGACTGCTGGAAATTGCCATTCAATAACATTGGGAAGGCTGTACAATTCTCATCCTGTTACAGCAATTTCAAAACACTGATGGCTAAAAGAAAAGCTTGTGCAATCAAAGACATATCCTAAGTGGGCAGAATGTACTGTTTCACCCATTTAGTTTGATGTTCTTCCCTTGCCCTGGCAACTATCAAGTCTTGGGAGGGTAAATGATGCTGTTGCATCTTTTGGGGAGGACAGATGCAATTCAGATGATGAAAAAGCAACTAGTCTTAGTTGAGAAGGGGGAAGAAACAAGTGTGTGCTCACAGGTGTAGTACTGTACACTCTCCTTCACAGCACCAGTGACATCTCCCAGAGATTGACAGCTGTGGTGGAGATAAGTTTTAGATGGGGCACAAAAGGTTGGAGAACAGGACTATTTGCTACCCCACTGTGCCCCCTTCAAAAAGAGGTACAGTAGAGTCTTGGTTAACCGTCCTTTGGTTATCTGACATTCTGGATTATAATATATAAAGAAATCTCTGGACTGAAACACCTAGTGCCGGGTTTGTGCTATGTGCACCTGTTCTCTCTGATGTGTCCAATCCTAAGGCTACAAGAAGGGAGAAAAGGAAAGTCTATATTGCTGCAATGCGAGATGTGCAGTCATTTCTTTATCCATGGATTCTTCATACACAACCATTCATGGCTTTAAAATATTAAAACACAGTGGGACCTCGGTATCTGTAGACTTGCCATCTGCTGTTTTAAGCATTTGCAGATGGCATTCCCCCGTTGTCCCCAATGGCGGTGTGGCCACTTGCATATATGTTCCATAAAACAAACCTTAATTTTGACATTTTATATAAGGGACACCATTTCATTATGCCATTGTATTTAATGGGACTTGAGCACTCACGGATTTTGTTATCCATGGTGGTCCTGGAAGCAAACCCTGATACCAAGGACCCACTGTAAAGATTCGGAAAAGCAGAAGAAATAATGTGAATAGCAAATCAACACTGTATAAAGAAGTTGACTTGATGGGAAAAAACAACAAAACAAACAGCCACTGTGTTTGGTGGTTATGTAACTAGCCCCTGAGCAGTGGAGGCTCACCTGACTGCAGCATATACACCACAAAGATAGTCAGGAAAATTGGTAAATGGCATTTCAAGCACACTTAAACTGCACATGGACAAATTGGAGGTGAGCTCATTACCTGTTAGTTTCCTGCTTAAGCTTGCTTAATTGCAAGCTGAGCTGCTGTTGAGTATCAAGAGGTGCAGAAGAAGGGAGTATGCATGCTCCAGATGCTACAACTGGTTCGTCATTTCTTTTTTGCTCTGCTTGTTGGTAATTGTCCTCTACTTCATCTGCATCTTTATCAACTCCTTCAGTTTCTGATGCTGGTTCAAAGTGAGCTCGAAGTTCTGCACAAAATAAAAGAATCTTAAAGCGAATTCTTTTACTATTACGTATAAATCTTGCATCAAATCAACCTTTTTTCTTGGTACCTATAGCTATATATTTTAAAATATCTAGCATGGTATAGTGGTTTGAGTGTTGGATGATGACTTTGGAGATCAAGGTTCAAATTCCCGCTGAGCCATGAAACCCACTGGGTGACATTTGGCAAGTCCCACCCTCTCAGCCTCAAAGGATGGAAGTGGCAAAAAACCTGCCAAGAAAATCCTGTGTTGCCTTAGATTCGCCGTAAGTCAGAAACAACTTGTAGGAACACAACAATAACAATAACCATAACAATAAATTATTTCTTAAACAGCTGCTACACACTTTTCAAACAATACAGATGGTTAAGAGAGCATTAAAAATTGGATCAGATCTGAGTGCTATATTAGAATCAGTGTTTAAAGAAACCACTCATCCGATGTTGTGATAAAGCAGGTAATCTAAAGTTATAGCAGCTGGGACCTGGAGAAAGGAGTGGCCTTTTCTCCAACATAAAAAAGTATTGAGTAATCTGATTGTAGAGACTGAATGGTATGAAGTTTATTCCACTGCTATAGTCACCTGAACAGACGAAGGAAGAGAGTTGCTAGTTTAAAAATACACTCAGTGTTCCATTTATACATGACAGTAAGCAGCATACTAGAGCAAGATATAAACATCTACACATATTTTAAAGCTAAAAAAGCCAGGCAAGCAGTCTTATCATGTTTCAGCATGTTAAGAGTAGTTTAGTGGCATAAGTTTGACTTCTGGAATGAAACTTCTGCTCCAGTAGTTGCCTGGTTCACCAACATAATAACTACTGTCAGAGGCATTCTGGGCTGGGCTTTAACCTGCATGAAAACTGGGTACATAGATTTCACAGTGGTGTCACCATTCTTTTCACCCAGCCCAGGCACAATATGCTCAGACTTAAAACTTTTGTCAGAGCATCTAAGGACTGTTTACTTTCAGGAATATACTTCCTACTTACCAGTATCAGTCACTACTTCCTCTAAGGGTACATAAACAATCCTGTTCTTTGTCTCAGGACTGACTGACTGATCCAGAGAGATGCAAAATAATTACTTACATCCAGTGCAGGTTGATTGGAAGAGGATAAGACCATAATTATAAAGAAATGCAGCAAACAGTCTCCTCTGTGGATAGGTACTTCAGGATCACATAACACTTCTAAAAAAGTTTTTAATTTCCTTTTACACAGTATACTTGCAGTTCTCTCTAACACAAGTATGTATTATCACATTGGTCCATTCATACTTAATTGTTTGTTACTTTGCTTTGGCTTACCTGGAATAAGAATAGTGACAGCAGCTTGAACTGCACGTCGTATTATATTATCCATAGCAAACATCCAATGAGGCCTGATCAAATGGTTCCTTAGTACTTTGTTCACCTATAAGGACAAAGCAAAATAAAATCATTTGTTTTAACTATCAACTTGCCATCCAGAAAAGAAATATAGAAAAATGCCTGTTTACAGTCAACACATACATTTCAATTGGATCAACTGCCATTTCCTGTAACTGTGGTTATATTAGAATAGGACTACAACTAACTTTATGATCATGTATTGTAAGGAAAAAGATGTTTTGCTTTGTGGAAATTCAGTCTTTTCTATTGGAATGAACATGTTTCTAGAGCATCACCAATGCCCATGGTGCTTTATAGGATAGTAAGTGAAAAAGAGGATGCTGCACTGAGGAGTTTATATGCTGAGATCCTGCATTAAGAGATGGGGCATTGAAGTTTCACCCAGGTGGGACTATGCCATGGACCTTTCTGAAGGTCCTCTGTAGTTATCCAACTATCTATAGAGACAAATCTGGACGATCCTCTGTTGTTTCCTCTACACACACTTTCTCTCTCCTGGCCACAGCATGGCCATGTTGGGGGCAGGACACAGGAAAGTGAGTTTTGAGGAAGTGATTACAGAAGAGATATATATATCAAAAAGCCCTGCCCATGGTGAACATATATCATTAACAGGACCTCTGAAAACACTGAGTAGGATTTATAGGAATTAGAGCCCAACAACAGATGGACACCACAAGTTCCCCACTCCTGGTCTACATTTTAGCTAATATACTATGGTTTTTTTACTTGAAGAATTTCCAAGTTTGCAAATGTTCAACCAGATTACTGAGCCTTTTACTGAAGTATCTCAATTTCATAGGCATTAGTTTGATTATTTCCAACTACATTACAGGAAAAGCAAATGGAGTTACTAGAATGCTCTATTTATAGTAGATGTATATAAGAACTGAAGTCTTCATTTTCTTTAGGCCTACCACTTAATATTGTGCTTTGTTACACAGTACTGATGAGACTTGTTTCTGCAATAAAATGTCTTGCGGATTTGTTTTTGTTCATTCTGCCTTGCATCTTTGATCTTCCGCAAGGCATTGGCAGGCAGCAGCCGCTACATGATATTCCACTATTTTCTCTTTCCCTGCTTCTTCTATTAGCATACTGGCATTCCCTGCTTAAATAACAGCAGGTCATGTAAAACACTCACTGGGGATTACCACTAGCTGGCCCAAGGAACTATGTATCCATGAATCTAGTTTATAAGAGCAGAACATTTGTCTTTCCAACATTTTAAATATACTTTGATATAACATACAGCATCTTGAAATCCAAACAACACTAGATGAATCTGGTTGATAGAAGTACTGTCAAAGTCTAGATCAATTTTCAGTTTGGATATTGTTGATGCCATAACTCTGTGTTCAGGAGAGCGTATGAAATCTCTCAGAATCCCAATTATCTGCTTGATGTGAGCAACTGAAAGATGCAGTTCTTCAGAACTCTGGGGGAAAAAAACAAATATTCAAAATGAAAGAAACCCAACAACCCTCACATCAGCAAACCATAAATTCCATGGATCTAAATGGCTAGCATGGTGAAGTAGTTTGAGTATTGGATTATGAGTCTGGAGATAAGGATTCAAATTCCTACTCTGCCATAAAACCCCACTGGGTGACCTTGGGCAAGTTGCTAAAGGTAACACCCACAAACAAATCTTGCCAAGAAAACCCCATGTTAGGTTTGCCTTAGGGTCACCATAAACTGGAAATATATTGAATGCACACAGCAAAACAACAACAACATTCTGTTTCAGCTATTTAGTTAAACATACTCGTCCCTCCACATTTGCTGGGGTTAGGGGTACAGGACCCCTGTGAATATGGAAAGACTGCAAATAACAAAAACACTCTGTTTTTACCTGGGAAAGCACCTCTCTAGGAATCTCTAGGTCCTCCAGTGCAACTGTGTGGTCAACATCTGCCAGACATTGAGCATAGAATTGCACTGGAGGAGCTCCAAATTAGTGGAGTGTTCTTTAGGAAACTTTAGTTCAGGTCCTTCAGTGCGATTTTTGGTTAAAGTTGACCATAGAGTTGTGCTGGAGGACCTAGATATTCCTAGAGAGAACATATTAATAAAATCCATGAATAATCAAATTTGCAAAAGTCAAAGGCACAAATGTGGAGGGACAAGTATGTAAATTTAGTTTACACATCCATAACTGTACCATATTCCTGATTGCTACTGAGTCACTGTAACCCTATTGCCTTGACTGTACCCCCGCACCACAGGCAACAGGTGTATGAAAAGAAGAAGGTCCATTGTGCCAGTGACTGGCACATAGGTAAATGACATTTCCATCAGGTTTGAGGACAGGGTTTGGGCCAGAAGCTGATACAAAATACTGGCTGACACCCTTATTTCTTTAGCAGGCAACCAGTAAAACCTGAATCACACCATTATGACAACAAATAATTTAGAAACAGACCTAGTATTTGAAACAAAACTTTGTGTGGAACTATGTCCAAAATATGACTTTATTTGCTTCTTTTTATGCATATGTATGTAAATGTACATGCATGCACAGACAGTACTGGGGCCACTAGGATGCTGCAAGAAGGATTAAAACATAGATTGGAATATTAAAGAAGCCTGTTGGAAATAATCACTTCCTGGACATGTCAGGCCAGGGAAATCTCACCAGCATTGATTTCTACTCTTAAATGAGCAGCATCTTTATACTCCCCCAAGATTCTTGATGCATTCCAGGCTATGAGTGAAAGTGTGGGTGACAGTAGGATTGCACTGCTCAGAAGACTTAGTTCAACACAGAGACCAAACCCATCTGAGCACATGAAATGGTGGGAAGCTTGGTGGTGATATTAACAATGCTAATTTGTCGTTGCAAGGAAGATGCTTGGCATTATTCTGGGAGCTGACTGATTATCTTTCTTTTAACATTTTAATCCACTGGAAGAGTTCTGCATATTTTGTTTTCCCTACTTGCTTCAGGTTATCAGGTTCCACACATAAATTTCTAGCAGTAATTCCAAATTGTTTGAAAATATATATTTTGATTATTCTTAAAACAAGGTTCAATACTGGCTTCCTATTAATTGGAGTTAAGTTTCAGAGTTTGCCATGGAAACATGTCCATTCTCATGTCAGAAATGCTGCTTTTCTTCTTGTTGTGCCCCTTCAAGCTGCTTCCAACTAATGTTGCTCCTAAGATGAACCTATTATGGGTTTTCTTGGCGAGATTTGTTCAAAGGAGGTTTGCCTTTGCCTTTCTGTGAGGCTGAGAGAGTGTGAGTTACCCAAGACCACTCAGTGGGTTTCCATGGCCAAGTGGGCATTTGAACCCTGGTCTCCAGAGCCACAGTCCTATGCTCAAACCACAACACTACACTGACATACTTAAATCTGGTTAGCCTTAACTAGGTTCACCATTTAATCCTGACAGAGTTGAAAAGCCAGTTAATATCAAGTACAATTAAGGTGGAATACAAAATGTGTTCATAATAGGAATGGGTTTCTGTGGTTGCTGCCACAAGCAGAGACAAACAGGAGCACCAGCTGTAGCACTTAAGTACAGAGAAGTCTAAGGTAAACACCCCTCAATTAATATGTAGCATACTAGGCTCAATATATGTTACACTGTGAATATATGCACTACAAAGTTACTGCAGTTTGATACAGAAGTCAGGTTGATGTTTTAAAAATGTTTTAATCCTGGTATTGTTTTAAATTGGTTTTGAATTGCCGATTGCCTTGGGAATCCTTGTGGCCTGGGAGGTGAGACAGAAATACAACAAATAAATATGTTGTGTACAGAGGGACTTTTTTTCCAACTTTGTCATCAACCATTCTGGGATTAAAAAAAAGGGGGGGCGGAATCTAGCAGCTTCTTTAAAAAACATACAGTACGTCTAAAGAAATGCACTGAAATCCACAAAACTGCATGCTGAAAAATCAGTCGTAAAGGCGGTTCTAGATTCCTTTTTCTCACACACCCATTTTCTTTTTTATGCTGTAAACACTCCAGGCTCCACAAGGACAGGGCAGTACAGGACAGATGTGCCAGGAGACTACTGTTCTTGTTGCTGCAGTCTATAGTGTTTGGTAGTTTATAAAATATCTGTCTGTCTGTCTTCCCATTTTGGCAGACTCACTATTTGCCACTTTTGTCAGTTAATGTTATCAACAACAGATGGCAGTCTTCCATTAGGCATGTCACAACTACTTTGATTCATGGATTAAATCAGTTAGGAAAAGAACACAGGCAGAATAGAAGCTAAATGCAACACTAATGCAATCAGGCTCCACGACTGAGCTTCAGCTAAAGTGGTTAGAATTAATTTCAATTCTTTGTGTAGGTCAAATTGCTCAGGATGCTTTCCTAACATAATGCTCCTGAAAGCCACTTTAAAAGCATCCCAGATGGCCAGAATTCTGTGGTGCTGGCAACGCAGGGTTTTACAGAATGACATGAACATGACTGCTAGTGAGAACAGTGCAGAGAAGCAGAAGAAGGAATCTGTCATCACACCCTCACAAGGAGGCTGGTCACACCATCCTGCAGCAATCCTGCTCACCAGTGCCACTGGACTCCATGCTTGGTTCAGTAAACTGGCTTTTAAAGACGCTGAGCAGGATCATGGCCATGCCTAAACCAAACCTCTTTTCTGAGTATTGTAAAATGGAAAGCGTGCCATTTACAATGCGGTTTGTCCTACTGGCTTGTAGAGGACTGCTGTCCCAAAACCCCAGAAAGCCTTGCATTCTAACAGTTGTTATGGATTAAAAAGCAACCTTTACATAAGTCTCTTGACTCCTTTTAATTTTACATAACAACAGTATCCAGAGAAAAATGCTTGGAGAACAACAGCAGGATGACACTATCGACAGGGAGCAGTGGCAGCAATACACCAAAGAAGAAGGTTGTCATCCACACTCCTCCCAGTTGGTAATCACACAAAGACATCTCTCCTGCTTAGCTGCATTTAGGGACCTCATATCCTGTGTTTGCCATGATCCTTTTTAATTTAATTCTATCAGATATTGACTTCTTCCTGCTTCTTGTACAGCCACTGGACAGAAAGCAATCAGCATTGGAATGGAAACAGCTGTTAAATATAGACATTTATTGTATGCTAGACACTACGCAAGTGCTTGCTTTCTTTATAACACACCCCTTCCTTATGCAATTTTCAGCAAGACTGAAAGGAGAAGGAATATAAATTATTTTGATTCCAGCCATTCTACCTTGATTTTTTGTCTACACTAAAAACTACTTGCATAGTCCCCTGTGGCTCATCGCCTTCTTTACAATATTTTTTTTTGCCTTCTTTTACTTTGAAATAACTCTAAATCTATTTGATGGCTACAACAACACAGCTTTACCTGATCATGTTTGTGTTTATGTCGGAGACCTCAAGGCTCCATCATCAGAGTATATGTGTGTAAAAAGGGGAAAATAGGAGAGGCACTTCCTCTTTATCTTTAAATTGCATTTCCTTGGAAGAACCACATGCTATCCAAAAGGTGGCCATCCTTCCTCCGCCTGTACAAAGGCCATTTATGTATATGGTATATGATTATTAAAAGTAGAATTCCCTTCATCCTGTGATGGCAGACCATCTGAAACCTGATAGGCTTTCAGTGTCTTAGAAAATGCATTTCCCCCAAATCAGGTGTGGGAGAGGCTCTTGGTTCTACCAGTTTTCACGCTGTTAGGCAATTATTCCCATTTCCCTTCTAAATCAGGTTCTGGAAGTTCAGTGGCCTATGGGCCACATACAGCCTTTGGAGAGCCCTCATGTGGTTTTTGGCACCCTCTAGACCTTAACTTACACCCACATCTCCCCAGATCAAAAGGAAATTGACTGAAAAAAGCACAACTTTGGCACAACAAAACAGTTTGGAAGCACAGTTTTTCCCCTAAACCCTATTTCTGGGATCCCTACTCTTTAAATGGTCACGAATAAAATTCAAAATGAGCAGAGGGACCCAAACATGACTTCTGGTTGAGGATAATGGAATGTATGAAGCCTTTGATTAGCCAAGGGGATGTGATATGGCCCTCAGACCCGCTGCTGTTCCCAGCCCATTTCTAATATTTTTATACTGCATATCCTATACCTTTATTATAAAACAACTATATAATGTTTTTTTCCAAACAAGAAATAATCTTCGAATAGATAGTATCACCTGGGCTACACAATCCTGTAAATTGGAAGCAACTTGATTCTGCTCTTCCTTGGATTTTGTAGAGAATGCACGACTTTCACTGTCTTT
>NC_056524.1:86260700-86343014 GCF_019175285.1 Sceloporus undulatus | reverse complement strand
AATTTCTTTTTGATAAGCAACCTCCTCTTGTAACTTTGCTTGTTCCAGCACATCAATTTGTATAAGATTTCTGGTCTCAGGAAGGCAAATCAGTCCTTGCACAGAAGTCATTGTGGTAGAGTTTACTGTTTATTTTTTGCTTTTATGTGTGTGTGTACCTTCAAGTTGCTGGTCAACTTATGACTTATGAATTTCATGGGGTTTTCTTGGACAAGGAATACTCAGAGGTGGTTTTTCCTACATCCTACAGCACCTGGTATTTGTTAATCATCTCCCATCTAAATACTAACCAGGGCTGACCCTGCTTAGTTTCCATGAGCGGATGCGATCTGATGCCTTTAGGGTATTTGGTACACAGCCTGATTTGCTTTACTGAGTTTTCAATGCAGGTTAATGAGGGTGGGGTTTTTTTAGAGGTGAATAACTTGTGATTCCCATCCCTCACCTCTGGCTAGCCTAACTAAGTCTGATGGTAACCTGAGTTTATTACCATCTGGAGGGCCACAGGTTGCCCACCCCTATTGTAAGTTTTCTCCAGTAAAAATTCATTTCTTTGGAACATTTGAGCCCCAGTTTTCTTATTACTTGATTGTTGAAAGAACAAAACTCTCATTTCTACCATTTTCTTATTTCTTGACTTGGGTACATTAGCATTAGCCTAAACATTCAGGTACTTTTTGTAGCATGTAGATTTCTCGGAAGCTTAGAGTCCATTTTGTGGATTTCTTGGCATAAGCATCCAGAATTACAGAGAATAATAATTATTAAAATCTCTTTACATAATCCTTAGTTATGTTGTAAATATTTAGCCTGATAATTCCTTACCTGAGGGCTTGAATGCAATTTTGTTTTTCTTGCCTTTGTTCACCTGTTTCAAGAATGGGTCTTTAAGTAAATCTGATGCTATGACCCGCTTATTTGGATCAGGTTCAAAGCAGAGCAAAATTAAAGCTTTTGCTTCAGCTGATAATGATTCAGGAATTTCGGGGTGAATTTTGAACATTCCTACCTGCAAGGAATGAGAAAAGTCTACATTATATGAGCAAGAAAAGTTAATTTGAAGATGAATTGCTCCATTGTGCAATAATGTAATATAACACCTCACAACTAAAGCTACACAACCACAGGATTGTTTTAGTGCTCTTACAACAGGACTGGGCATGCTCAGTAGATTAAAAAGTAATTCTGGGACACACCTGCCTCTACTTGAAATTACAAGTGACTTTTCAGTTATTTCCATTCATGCTTTAAATTTATTTTTGGATGTTTTGGGATGGAGAAGTTCAGAAAAAAACATTCAGGGAACATATTGGTCAATGCCTAGTCCATTTTGGGGGGGGGGGGGGGACAGAATATAGCATTTTCCCCAATCATCTTTTCTTGATACTGATTGTTGGTGGAGTCATTGGTGGTCCAGGGGTCTTAAAGATCCATGTGGCCCATAGACTCCACAATTCCAAGTCCTTAGAATTATCAAATGGAGTGAGGACCGAGGAAGAGATTTCTTGGATGCTGCAGCTATTACTATATCTGATTGTGTAGCTTCCAGTTTTTGTTGGTGTTTCCCATATCTTCATTCACTAACAATCAGAACAAAACATAGCTCACATATTGTTGCTGGTAATATTAATTTCCCCCAGCCATTGTGAGAATTGCAGCTAATTTCAAAGGAAATAGTGAACAAGGCAAATGGTTGGCAGCAAATAATATCACAGTCCCTGCTAATAAAAAAATCTTTGCATTCCAACCCTGTGAGCCCTGGTTTCACTAGCATATGGCAAATATAGCTGAAACTAGACTGTTTAGCAAGGCATGCCTTTATTACATTACAAAAGTTCACATTTAAACATTTTCAGAAGTTTCTACTCTTTTTAGTCCTTGGTGTTTTTGTAGTGCAATGCTTTATTGTGACTGGTATGTTAACAGTATTTCAAAGTGTACTTACATAAGCTGATTATATATTTTTAATTATAATTAAGCACTTCAAAGTAACTTATTAAGACTCTGAATGTTCCTGCTCTGTCTTGGCTACCATTTCACAGATTCTGAAGTAAAGTTTGCATAAGTATTCTGAAGCATAACCTCTTTCATGCATTCTACTCTGTCTACAAAAACAGCTACACAAAATGCTCATAGGAAAACAAGCAGAGTAGTCCCGAAGCTAAAGATGACCAGTGGACTATAATAGTAGATAAATGTGAAACAGGTGCAAACAGCCTACCATAAGAATCAAGCATTTTTGATTAGCATTAAGTCAGCTTGGAGTATTATACATCTACAAGAGCAATTTTGCTTTCAACAATTAACAAAAAGTCTGCTGGTTTTGTTAACTGAAGCAAAAATGATGATCAACAGAAGTGTCCGAGTCACAATACCAGCTATTAGTTCATTAACTGTTTCTAAGCCAAAAATTTTAATGTACATCCAGATCACCATCCTCACTGGGCAGGGGTTGTACTTTCTGCAGTATAGGAAATGCATAAAGTTACACTTGGTTAACAACTTTACATTCCCACTCACACTGGAAAAAGAAAAGGGCAATCTGTGATGGGTGGCAAAGATGTTAATAGTGTTAGTTTACCAATACTACACAGCTGTCCTTATCATCAGCATTGTTTAAACATCTAAGTATATAGAGCAGCTGGCGGAGATTATTCCAGGTTTGGGAGCAAAGTGTCTTTAATATCCTTATGATGCTCAGATCTCATACATTTCAGGTACTAAACATCTGTGTAACGAAGTCTCTGCTCACAATCAGTGCATAAAAGCTGTGGTCAGGGAGACAAGGGCAAAGAAACTGAAAAACTGAGATGATCTCCTGCAATCTGTCAGAATACAGATTTGATAGAATTGCTTCCCCATCTGGACATAGCTATAGTGCTACTTTTTTAAAAAGCTCATTGCTGTTGTTTTCCACACTGGTGCAGTGGGGTCAGGGCTTGCAAGCTGATTCTATGGGACTTTTAAAAAATAATAGCAGGAACTATGACATCCACTACCATCTCTTGGACTCCCCTGTTCTCTCCAAGGTCACTTGCAATCCCTTCAGTAGCTCTGAGACTTTCCCAGCAACAATGGATTGTTTTCTGCTACCCTTGTTGCAATCCAAAGTATTTGCAGGTAGCTTGGTCATAAGTGGATCAAATCCATTAATGTTAGAAAAAGAAACACTTCCTGCATTTTTTGGACTCTCCTTGAAGATGTTGCCATGGGAACTGTCAAAATGATGGTGTGCTTCAGAAAGTACCACTACACCACTGACTTTCCATCTGCTTCATGTGTTCCATAGACTGAGGAGATTTTGCAAGATTAATTCATGCTTTTTTAACCACCAGTATTGAGTATCATAACTTGATCAATTTTGATCTCTCTATGAAGACAGGTTTGAAAGTTGTATCACAGTATATGACCCCAATGAGCTCAAAGTGTTGTGTGTGACTGTCCTCCACCCTATTTTATACTCTCAAAAGCCCAGGTTACAGGGAGAGTGGCAGTCCAAGGCCACCAAGTGAACATGGCCCAATATGAACTTTATTCTCTCAAGTTCCTGTTCCAACAGTCCATTCTTTATTGTACCACACTGGCATAGATTTCCTGTACACCTTCAGACTCAATTCAAGCTGCTTGGCCTTTACTGTTACGGCAGTTAACACCTTTGGCCTGATGTTTCCTAGAGAGTGCATTTCCTTCTACTGCTCCCTCACACCAATTTTGGTTCTTATCAGGGCCTATATTTGGGGGCCAACTCCATGGGAAGCAGGAACAGTGGCAGACAGAAGCAGAGTCTTTATACCAGTTGGTTCAAGATTGTGGGATAATCTCTTCATGGAGGCATACAACTACTGTACCTTTCTTTGAGAGTCTTTCAGAAACATAGAAATCAACCCTTAAATGCCTGCTTCATCCTGCTGTCTAGGTAAAACATCCTTTTTTATGACTTCTCCCAAAATGAAGATGTGCGTGGTCTTAAAACTCTTTTAACCTTGTGTGCTTAAAAATACCCTGATTAAATAATTTAACATGTTTTTAATCTTTTAATTATTTTTATAGTTATACATTATTTTAAACTGTTTTGTTGTTGCTGCTGCTGCTGGTAGATGCCCCTGAGAGCCCATGATACAGGCTAGGACATATATATTTTAATTACTGCATAAAACACATCTCTTCCACTTAGCTTTTGCTTTTGGCTAGAAGGTGGATCACACAAACCAATCATTTGACTCAATATAAGGCAGCCAAATCCACATGGTCAATAACAGGTTGGATTAGAGTTTGTAATGACAGGACATGGGGTACACAGCTGGTACATGCTTAACCTACATACATTAAAACACCCAATTCAGGCATATCATTTAATTAGGCTACTGAAATGGATTATGGCCAGTGGCATCGCTGGGGGGGGGGGTGCAAGTGTACAGACCACACCACCTGACACACATGAAGAGGGGTGCCACCTGGTGGGGCCCTCCTTCCACTGCGGGGTGTGCTGCCATGATTCTCTCCCTGAGGAGGAAACCAAGGCAGCAGAAGAGGAGGGATGAGTCCATCCCTCTTAGTGTCACCTTTATGTGGCTCCTTCCTCATGAGGATGCCCGGCAAAAGTGAAGGAGGGGAGAGCTTGGCTTCACTGCCACACAACTTCCTTGTAACAAGGGAGCTGCAAGGAGTCAAAGGAGGGGCGAACCTCCCTCCTC
Source organism: Sceloporus undulatus (assembly GCF_019175285.1). Taxonomy (NCBI): domain Eukaryota; kingdom Metazoa; phylum Chordata; class Lepidosauria; order Squamata; family Phrynosomatidae; genus Sceloporus; species Sceloporus undulatus. The sequence goes on along the minus strand of NC_056524.1, from coordinate 86,338,320 downwards.
TCCCCTCTCCTCCCTTATGTCTGGATGGGCAGGTGGGTATGTCTGGGTGGGCAGGTGGGTGGCCCAGCAAGCGAGTGAGTGGCGAAGGCCGCTTCCAGCAGCCCTACCCCCCCCCCTGCACTGGGTGACCCCAAGCTTAGGGACACTACTTATTATGGCCATGAAGTTTCTTTTCAAGAGTTTTTGTTCATTTGGCTAAGAACTTACTTTGAACATAGCTGCTTGTGGTTCCCCCAATTCATGAAATGGAGGCTTCCCTGTTGCCATTTCAATGATTGTGCAACCCAATGACCAAATATCAGCTGGTGCACCATAGCCTCGAGGCCCTTTATCAATAATCTCTGGAGCCATATACTGCAAAGTACCTAAAATCAGGAAAGAAACAATGGGTAAATGAGTTACCTTTTCCCCCTCACTGAACCTGTCTGATTTTTCATTATGTGTTTTGTAGTACACCATTAACTATGCAGATGGACTTAACAGATGGATAAGTGCCAATGCCACTAACTCACAGCTGCTAGACTGTATTTCATCACAATTTTTCTGGATGGCTGCCTCTGCTTATGCAATGGGTTTCAAAAGGAAGACAATCCATTTAGTTTATTTAACTAGACTGAAAAGATCACCCTTGAATATATGTTCCATGTTTTGTTTTGTTTTTACACATGAAGGTTAGATTGTATAGATAGAAGGCTGGATATGAACTAGTGGTAACAGATTTAGTGGTATAACCAACTAATAAATAACTAGCTACTAACTGTGTAAATAGTATTAAATTAACAAGGAAAAAATATTATACGAATATCATGATTTAATAGGGAGCTACCAGTGGAGTCCCAACCTATTTGTTAACTAGTTTGTAGGAGCATAATATTGAATGCCTCAGTTAAAAAACTGGGATGCATGCATGAAGTTTATTTCTTACTTACATATAATACCATTTATTTGATTACTGTTGGCATAAGGGTTCCATACTAGACTGTGTCTTACAGACTGTGTCTTGGGCTGGGCATGTCATAGAAGATACTCTCTCGCAGATGTGTGCATAAGATCTGGAGTGGCTAAAACATATTGTGGACTATATATTCCCAGTTCCTCATTAATTTCAAAATATATTGAATATTGCTGATATGCTTGACACTAGCATCTTGAATTGTCCATGAGTCACTTTTTATTTGTTTGGAGCCTAAGAAGAGGATCGCAGCAAACAAATGAGCCCTTTGAAAAACCCAGTTTGTTTGTTTGTTTGTTTGTTTACATATCACCTTTCTCCCAAGCCGGGACCCAGGGTGGCTTCCATAATAACAAATTTAAAATGTTTACCAAAAAAAATTAAAAACCAATTTAAAAACACCACATTAAAACAGTATAAAATTGATTAAAATCATACAAAAGTTAAAAACAGATAAAACATATATCTATATTAAAAATCTACCTGTTTAAATATTAAAAGCTTGCTGAAATAAAAATGTTTTTTGCTTGCTAGCAAAAGGAAAGCAGGGAAAGAGCCAGCCTAGCTTCCCACGGAAGGGAGTTCTAGAAGTTGGAAGCAGCCCATGTCCTCACCTGTGATGGCGGTGGAACCAAGAGAAAGCCTTCACTTTATGATATTAAAGTTCTGGTGGGTTCATATGGGGAAATATAACCTTTCAAATGGATGAAGCATGCAGTGACAACCTGGATGAACCCCACCTCCACAAAAGATCTCTCTCTCTCTCCCTCTCACCATCTTTGTCTCTTTCATACACACACAAACCACAATAAATTTTAGCATATTGTTTGTTTATGCTAAGTCTCTGGCTTTGCTTCATGAACGAAGATTCAGGAAGGACGCATCCCGCGCTTGTTCTGACAAATCACACATTATTTTCAAGAGGCCTATAAAGTTCAACCTTATTTTTAATATGGTAGAAAGCAGGGACAATATCCCCCAACATTTCACAAAAGAAAACCAGAACTTGTATGGCCAAGCAACATTTGGGAAAGTGGGATGGCAGGAAATGAACCAGAGTCTTCCTGCCAAAGTAGGAGGTTGGAAGGTATGTGTGTCTAAAGTCTCCTTGTACAAGTCTGGCCTGCAGCAGAAATAATCAATTCCAGGACACCACAGAGAGCTAAATGAGGCAGTTCTGGCATCATGTTGCTATCCTTGCAGACAAAACACTCCCATTAGTCCTAGTTCATTTTTTTAGAACTGAGAAAATAATAAAACAGATTCCATTAATAAATTTTTATCATGGTAACCTTTTTTAAGTTCCTTTTTTCCTTTTACCTGTAAATGTCTCTGTACATGGATTGACTCCTGCAAGGCGTTTGGAAGTCCCAAAATCAGAGATTTTCACTACTCCACTGTATGTGTTCACTAAAACATTGTCTCCCTAAAGAAAAAATGAAGAGGAAAATGCAGGTATACAAATTATCATAAATTCTGCCAAGATTTGTCGGGATTTTGCGTGGTTTATATTTTTTAATAGTTATTAGCAGGGAATCTATTAAGCCACCATGAAAGAGGTAATTTGCATAATGAGATGATGAAATACCCTTTGCATTTGTGTATCAAATATAATAAACTTGTGTAACAAAGTACAGACTTTTTCACCTTTATGTCTCTATGTACAATCTGGTTCTCATGGAGATATTTCAGGCCCTCCAGGATCTGCTTGGTGTAAAACTTAATTGTGGGTTCTTTCATTGGGCCCCACTTTGATCTTAGGAGTGCAGAAAGACTTCCTGTGTTTGGACAAAAAAAGGAAATAAAGTACAACATTACTCTGTCCAATTTATCTGGACCTCTTTAAAAAGAATATCTTGTTCCATAAATACTTTCAGAGTGGGAATCAGTAAATGCCCAGATGTTGGAATGCAAGTCCCATCAGCCTTAGATAGCATAGCTAATTATACTGTAAGGAATAATATGAGATACAGTCCAATGACATGGGGGACATGATTCCCACCCCAGATACAGGGCTACTATTTATGCTGTAAGGTTGCAGTCTGTGATTGAAGATACAAGCTTACATAAACACTTTTGAGTAAATAGGTATAGAATTGTACTGAATTCTTTACCAAAATTCCTGTATTTCATATATCTCAGATATAGGCTATAGGATTATATCACAGAATTGTGTGTACACCCCTAAAAAGATAATTCTAAACACTAATGATAGATTAAAGCAGTTAGCACTCTGTCAATCTAATAAGAGTTCCCATTTTGTTCATCTGCACTGATCACTGTGTCTCTCCAGGATTTCAGGAAATAAATCTTTTGCAATTCTACCAGGAATTCCCAGGGACTGAAACTAGGATGTTTGACATGCCAAAGAGATAAACTATCATTAAGGCTGCATCTACACTGCAGAATTAATGCAGTTGACACCACTTTAACTGCCATGGCTCAATGCTATGGAATTCTGAGATTTGTAGTTTTGTAAGATATATATCCTTCTCTGTAAGAGAGCTCTGGTACCATAACAAATTACAAGTCCCAGGATTCAATAAAGTGATGTCAAACTACATTAATTCTGCAATGTGGCAGCAGCTTGAGGTATGACTCCACCTACAGGCACAAATTATTTTAAACATACTCTGTGTGTTTCTTTTTTGTTTTGTTTAATATTTGCAAAAACGGATTGGTTCAAATCCCTAATCATAGTTTCTGATATCATATTCCTGAAGATAGAGTTAATTAGTCTATTAGTTTCTTTAAATCAAAACTGAAATGAAGACAGAATTATTAATAAAACCTGTCAAATATACTTTTTAATTCAAGGTCACTTTGAGTTAAGACTAAAGGTTTCATCACAGTTTGAATTCTTTGGAAAAAAATTCAATATATCATGCATATCTTCCCTCAAACAAATTAGCTTCATTAAAATGTTTAAGGTCTGTAACCTTCTAATCTGATCTCTCTGTTGCACTTCTTCTCTAGGTCGCCTAAACCTAAAATGGCAACCTCTATTTTTCTCTCTGGCAGCCCCTTTTGCCTATAGCTCTGTACTATTGGAATGCCCTTTCACATAACCTCTGGCTCTAAGGAGAGACTTATATTCAAGTGCCGCTCGTTAAGACACATCTGTTCATTTCAGCTTTCTTCAATAAACTTCTCCTCTCTCTTCTTCCCCCCCCCCCCCCCGGTCCCTCCATGCAATGTGTGTGTTGTTGTGAAATTCAGACTTAAAGGCCTCAAAATGTGGAATTTACTTTTGTTTTTAATTTTGGGAGAATGCCTTGCAATTTTATGCTCTTTTAAAATAATTATGATTGCAAGAATGGCATGTGAGCATAGAGGTGAGAATGAGCATTCTCTTCAAAGAATTAACATGAGCCCAGTTGGAAATGGAAGTCTATAGGATTGCCTCCTCCCATATAATCTATCCTGTATGCTCAGGTCCTCTGGCAGACATTTACTCCAGTCAGCCAGGACTGGGTTGGCAACTGTCAGTCAGAGGACTTTTTCTTCAGCCACCCCTAGACTGTGGAATGACCTGCTGGAAGAAATTTGACAGCTGAATACACTGTCTGAATTTAAAGCAGCATTACAGACCAGTCTCTTCCGGCAGGTTTATCATGATGATTTTTAAATTGTAAATTTTAAATGTTGAATTTTAGATGTAGATTATTTTAATATGTATACATTTATTGTCCTTTAAATTGATGTGTATTTTAACAAATGTTTTAACTGATGTTGTTTGTTAATTGTTGTTGTCACCCACCTCGATCCGTGGGGAGAGTTGGGTATGAAATAACAACAATAACAACAGTTGTTGTTGTTGTTATTGTCTGAGTATTAAAGTCTAACATCATGATCAATTTATTGGATCCATCTATACTGTAGAAATAATGCTATTTGACACCATTAAGTTCAGTAGCTCCATCCAAAAAATCCTAGGATTTGTAGTTTTACAGGTCTTTAGCCTTCTCTGCCAAAGAGTTCTGTGCCTCACAAAACTACAAATCCCAGGATTCTGCAAGATGGAGCTATAGCAGTTAAAATGGTGTCAAACTGCATTATTTCTAGAGGGCAGATGCACCCACTGAAACATGTAAAAATAGTATTCATGTGAGACTAGTTACACCTGGCTGTGAATACACAACTCTTGATTCAATAAATAGTATTTCCATGAATTCTCGCATCTGGATTATGTGCATATTGATTTTAAGTAGATGTCTGAAATAGTGTACAGATTCTTGAGAGTTGAACCATCCTCCCTGATTCCTAGAGAATAACATAAAGTCATGCCAGTATAATACAAACCTCCTGGGACCTGTTCCATGAAGATTTTAATGTATCCATCTTCTGAAACAGAACCAAGGTACTGAACAATGTTTCGATGCTTTAGATATTTGTGCAGAGCAATTTCTTCATGCAGTGGCTGAGAATACCTATCGTAAACATATAAAATGATAAGCAGATGAAACGTTTAGAAGTCAGAAGAAAACCTACTGCTCTACAATCTCTGTGGCTGCATATGTTTGGAATAATGTTACTGGATGGCCATGCACTAAAACTACCGGATTTATGTAAATGTTGACTGACCATTCAGCAATTGATTCAATTAATTAACTCTAGTTGTGACTGGCAAGTAGATATAGGCTTTAGCTTTTTTTGGGGGGGAGGGATGTTACTTGAAGTAAAAAAGCTCCATCTTTCCTTAATTCTCCTTCCTCTTCAAACCATTGAAGAGAACACCACAAGTCTTGTCAGAAGCATACCAAGCATTTTTGGGGAAGCACTTTCCCATTTCCAATATCACAAGTAGTTTGAATAAATTTATTGGAAACCGCATTTCCTTAAACTGAGCCCAAAATGTACTGCCTCAGTGTGCTACAGAGCTATGGAGGAGTAAAATAATTCAGGGTAATGGTATCTAATACCATATAAGTGGAATGCACTAGAAATGTGATGAAGTAAGAAGGATCACACACAAGTGTCCAAAGTTACATAGTCCTCCTGTCCCAAAGTCTAGAATGGTTACTCACTGCCAGACATACCTGGAGAGGATATACTATCAAGACTCACCTGCTGTCTCTCTCAGGTATTTCTTTGATGGCTATTCGGACCTGATTGCTAAGATCTCTTCCAGCATAAACTATTCCATAGGTTCCTTTGCCTAACAGCACTCTGTCTCCATTTTCATCATAATCATATTCATACTGAAAGCAGAAAGGGGAAAGGGACAAACCAGTGCATCAAATTAATCTTTCAGAAACAAAGAACACTGTCAAAGCATAAAGTAGACTTTAACATATGCTATTAGTTTGTTTTTTTTTTTAATTTCCTTTCATTTCCTTGAGGTGATAAACCTGCCAAAAGCAATATTTTTGTCTGATAAAAGCAATAGGCAGTTATAAGCAGTCTGACAGAATCAATGCAACAAACTGTGTTCGTTTTTTACACTACATAAGCAGCTGTCCATAATAACCATATAGAATGTAAGTGGAATAATTTGCAAGGTATATATTATCTAGTAGCTGAAGGGAATCTTTGACTGAGTGTAGAATATAGAATTGGACCAAGTATGATAAAACAAAAGCTGTTCTAAATGGGCATAGAAGATTTTTAAAACTACCTGGTATATGATGATAGCACATTCCAAAACATAGATACTACAGTATATAGAAAGCTGTATCATTTCATAGAATGCACGATGTTGGTTGTCACAGTCTTATTTCTCAATATGGTTCTCTGTTTTTCTGTACCTTTATGTGAGTTGTGAAAACCAGGCACCTGTAAGTATCTCTCACTTCTGTGCAAATCTACTGTCAGTATGTCCTTGAAATTTTCCCCACTTCATTTTGAAAGTGACTGCCAAGCTCTCTGTTTTCATACAGAGTATACCAGGGGACACTTTGTATATCCTAACATGACCTCCTTGCCAAATTAGTTCACCTATCAAACAGTTTCATTTTTCATGCTTCAGCACTTCACACTTCATAGCATTAAACTGCTATGTGATATGTGCTATTACCCAAATGACAAACTAGGTAATTTCCCCCCCCCCCCCAGCACACCCACATTTTATGGCTATAAAAATGTGGATAACAATGGCTTGACAGCAACTGGTTTTACTAAACGGTAATGCAAATATTATTTTAACACATTTCTAAACAGATCAAACTTCTGCTTGTTTATGCAGAAGTCCTACTGTGTTCAATGGAACTTACTTTCAGATAAATGTTCATAGGACATCATTCTGATTATATGTAAAATAGCAGAAGATAACATTTCTGGCCAATGGCCAATTCCACAATCTGTGTATTATGACACTTGTCTTCTAATTTTTAAGGAAGCAAAAATATTAATATTTTACACTATATCCGGCCCTTGTAGCAAACTTCATTTGGAGTAAAGAAGCAGAATACAATGATCTTTTAAATGACCTTGGATAAAGCATGACTGCTTATCTGAAGTTCATGAGATACCCTGTTTGGAATTCAACCACAGCTGTTGAAACGTAGGAGCTTTGTTGACATCTGCATCTAGAGTGCAGACATACAAGTATGCCAACTAAATCCCACTTGGTGATGAGAAACCATAACACAGTGTAATGTCCTCTAATTTTTGCTAAGCATGACTTCTGTTGCTAGATTTCAGTTACCATCCAGTTCTTAGTGATACTTTAATCAAAGTACAAGAAGCAATTAAGGCATTTCAAACACTGTGGCTTTCCCCTCTAAACAAATCTATGTTAGCCTTGCAATATATGTTTGGAAGTTAATGAGCATATGAATATAAGGTTCTTTGAATCAGAAATAGCTTTTATTGTGCAGAAGGGGCACTGAAGAGTTCTACTGCATGTCTAGTTTAATTTGTCTGTGACATTTTTTCTATTTATTTTATCCTTTAGGCTTTTATATAAAAAATAACTAGGGATGTGTTTACTTCATTTTCACACAAAAGAGCAACAAATTTTAAAAGATTTCCCCTTGCTGGAGATGACTGTGAGAGTTTCTAATCATTTTTCAATTATATTTTACATTTTGATACTTTATTTTTTAAATTAAAAAACCACTTATATTTGCAAAAGGCAATGCTTTTTCTAGAAAATTTGTTTTACATCAACACACATTTCACAAGCAAACTCCTCAAATCCCCCGTCCCATCCTAAACTCCCCTGAAAGTGGTTAGCTGCTTTTTCAATGGAGCATCTTGATGCATCTAACAATCTTCTCTCCTGTGTTTGATGCTTAAGTACTAAATATTAGAGCAGCAATACAGAACATGTGTGTCCCTCCAGATGTTGTGGGATTCCAAACCATATCTTCTCTAGCCAGCATGAGAAATAGTCCTCCAAACCTGTACTAAAGATTCTTGATGTTATTGTTGTGTACCTTCAAGTCATTTCTGATTATGTTGACCATAAAGTGAACCTATCATAGGGTTTTCTTGGTATGTTTCTTCAAAGGGGGTTTACCATTGCCATCCTCTGAGGCTGAGTGAGTGTGAATTGCCCAAGGTCACCATCTGAGTTTACATGAGTGAGTAAGGATTTGAACCTTAGTTTTCAGAGTCATGGGCCTGAACAGATGGGCCAAATGAAGTGGCTTCTGGCTGCTTTGGAGGTGTGCTGTTTAAATGATGCATGCCTCCAACGCAGCTAGTAGCCACACTGGAGCAAAAAGGAGCTGGGATATTCCAACTCCTGGTGGTGCTGGTCAGCCCTTGCATCCATGACCCACCTTAGGAGTGGGCCATGCAGATAGAGGGGTTCCAACCTGCTTCTGGCTGGAGCAGCCTCAGGCTGCTCTTTCGTGCCTGTCTGTTCCACCCCATAGTTCAACACTTAAAGCATTACACCATGCTGGTCCTCAGGCACTAAAGCTGGGGAATTATTATTCAGAGCATGGAATCAATGTCTAAGGAGGGAAAAATCCCACTGTGGAGACATTTTTGTGGAGTAAGTGGAAGAACAGGTAAGGTCCACTTAACAAAAGATTTTTTTTAAGCAGCTACACTTTAAATAACTGATTCAGTGGGTCTAGTTAGGACTAGCAACTAGTTTTAGGCCATAAATTACAGGTTAACTTACCTACAAATAAACAAACCATCAATCTGTAATTAATATTGTGTACATTGTACTGTACTGGACAAAATGAAATGTGTAGTTGTATTTTGTATGCAACATTTGCAGAAAGAAGCTAAAATTCAATTAACCTAAAATGATGCATACACAACCCCATCTGTCATGAAAGTTACCAGCTATAATCTTGGCAAACTGCCCCCAGCCCATGTGTCTGCCATGCTTAAAAGAGGTAAATAAGGAGACTCTCGCTTTAATTTCTTCTGGGGAATTACAGAGATTTTCAGAACCATAAATGGCAACTATCAACTAAAGAAGCTTTCATTTGTGGCTCCATAAATTATTGAAACCCAATGTTTTATTTTCATTTTTATCTTAATATTATTTTTATTAAAATGTTTATCTTCTCTAAGCCCACAAGAGCCCCGAGGCAATGCACAACAGATAAAATATTCTTTTACAAAAAAGAAAAGCAATAATTTTAAAACTACAATATTATTTAAATCAGCTTTAAACACACACACATACACCTAAAACAGCTGAAAAGATAACCCACATTTTAGATACCAAAGGCCACACAGAACAATGTGTTCTTAGCTGATTATCAGATGTTCAAAACGGATGGAGCCAATCTGGCTTTTCTTGAGAGGATGTTCCACAATGGAGCCACTGCTATTAAGAAAGTCCCATCTCATGCAACCTGGCACTCTGGGGCAATGGAATGTACAATAAGGCCTTTGCTGAGGAGCTCAATTTTGAGGTAGATTTGTAGGGAAGAATGCAGCCCTTTCAGACATCCTTGACCCAAGACATTTAGGGCTTTACGTGTTAAAAATAGTACCATGAAATGAGGTTGGAAGCAAATTGGAAGTCAGTGCAGTTAACATAAGACTGGTGATAAGAGGTCTCCAAAACATACTTTGTAAAAATGAGGTTCATACCACAATACAATCTGATTAGTGTTGCCCTTTTCACACTACATGTTTTAGATGCACAGTTCCTACATATTTTTTTTAAAAAGTTTTGTGTCTCTGTAAAAATTACTTACTTCCAATGTGTCACAATCAATCTCTCCTTCAAGTTCCAGAGTATTTCCCACAGCATCCGTTAAAATCTCTTTAACCAAAGCACAGAATCTGAAAGCAATATATATCCCACATGAAATAAAATCTGTTTCTGTGCTTTAAATAGCAAATCTTTGCTATCCATATAAATGGAAATATAACGGCAAACATCCTTTCTCTGTATCCTTTCCAAACATCATTATTGCTTCAGTTTTGTGCTTCCAAGTATTCACTAATCCAAAAATATGCTTGTGAAACATTTCTGTCTGATTGCTTTGATCACTTTAAATCAGTACTGGCCCAAGGCATTTTCCTATGTGAAGCAAAGCCCAAACTGCAGTATAAAGACCATGTGTGTGTCTTTTGTGCATGCAGGGAGTGTGTGTTAGCACTAGGGGAAACAATTTAAAAGTCTCGCCACAAATGCAAGATTGTCAGCCAGATGATACTGAGAGTGATTTAAATTCAGTATCAGATAAGATTTCCTTTCTTAAAATATGCTTGCATGGCATGACTGTAATTTTTATTAATGGAAACATGGTCAGTTACCAAGTGGCTGACAGTTATACTCTCTGAAACTAATCAAGAGTGAATGTAAAGGTGATATGATTGTAAAAGAGTTTGGTCTGAGTCCCATGTAAGCAACTTTCTATTTATTATATCTGAAGCGGCACTGATCTCGTTATCTGGCCCACCACAAATATATTGTAGGGCACTGTGACAGCCTAGTATCATATGATGATTTTTGTAGAAGAGCAGAGACAAGTAATGCATCGATATATAACTATATCAGTGTTGCTGCTCATTCAATTCATATTTGGTCACTGGTCCTGAATTTGGAAAAGCTAGATGTTTGGGGTATGAAATCAAACATAAAGCATCATACAAATAAATCTACAAATAATATTTTGTTTTTTATATAAAAATAAACCACAATTTACAGAATACTCTTAATTACTGTATGGACTGTTTTGATAGTTATGAAAAACAAAGCAAAACAAATTTCTTACCTACTACACTGGTTTTCTGTGGAAAAGTAGATTTGAAAATCATCAGAGTTGTCATGGACATACAGAAAACAACATCGTTCATCAAATTTAGATATGCTGCAAAAAGATAAGTGAAAGGAAATTTATGGCAGGCCTGGACAGGAAGAGCTAGAATGAAAGTGGGGATACTACACAGTCACAGCAGTTTGAGATCACTTCAACAGCTGTGGCTCCATCCTATGGCACCTTTGGGTGTGTAGATGAATGAGATACAGTGGACATAGACACTAAAATCAGTGGATGCTCAAGTCCCATTAAATACAATGGTACAGTGAAATTGTGTTCCTTATATAAAATGGCAAGATTAAGCTTTGCTTTTTGGAATTAAAAATATTTTAAAGCTTGAATCCATGAATGCAGAATCTATGGATACAGGGAGCCAACTAAAGAATCATAGGGTTGGAAGAGACTGCAAGAGATGACTACTTACCATGACATTATAATACTTATAATGACTGGGCTCCCAACTATGAAGATCAAAAAGGGAAACTACGGCCCTGTCCAGATGGGCCTGAGAGCACGTCCTGGTGCCTTATATATGCCCCTCAACCCTAGTACGTCACCAGGACGTCAAAATGGCTTGCCCAAGGCCTGGAAAAGTGGTGGATCGTGGCCTCCGGGGCTGCTGCTGTGGCAACTCATGCCCCAATCCTTCGGTGAAAGGGGCAGGTGCAGGCGGTCTGTATCCCGCCATAGGTAGAAAAAGTGCAATGGTAAGAAAAGTGCAGCACAGTTTCAGCTCTCTGTATCCATGGATTCTGCATCCATGGATTCAACCATCAACATTTTGTAAATAAATAAATAAATAAAAATTTTTAAATGCCATAAAGCACAAAGAACAAATTAACCTATGTTAAGGTGGGCAATAAATATAGGACAAAATATATATCTGAAACAACGGCAAGACATTTGGGATAAGCATTTAAAATTTACATGCTCCAATAATCTAAAATTAAAATGTTTATAAAATGATGTATAATTGGTATGTAATTCTAAATAAAATGGCTAAAATGTATAAAGGTGTTTCAGATGCTGGAAGTGTAAAAACCAAGTGGGAACTTTTTTTAGCTATGATGGAAATGTAAAAGAGTAAGGAAATATTGGTTTAAATTAATAAAAGAATAGAAAAAATCTTGGGATTCCCAATTGGCATGATACCAGAATAGTATTTATTGAATATGATAAATCTGAGAGATAGTAGAGAAGTAAAGTATAAAAATTTGATATCTTATTTAGTTACAGCTGTGAAGTTAGTGCTGGCAAGAAAATGGAAAACCAATGAAACCCAACATGTATGGAGTGGTTAGAGAAAGTGACGAAAATGACTCAATTAGATAGATAAATGAGTTTAGTGAGAAGAAGAAAAAATGCTTATAGATAAGTGGAAAGCATTTATAGACTATATTTAAAAAAATTGGAAGTAGATATTAGTGTTAGTGGATTTTATAGTTAGGTAACTAGGATTCACTATTATGAATATTAATATTAATAGTGTTATTAATATTTGTATTAAAGTGATAATGAAGGAACGTGGGATATTAATCGGTAAATATTTTTGACTAAAAAGTAATATAGAAGATTAACAGAGGAGAAATAAAGAGCTATTACAGTTAAGAAACCAATTAAAGAATTGGCAGGAAATTTTGTGTTTTGTTTTTATTTGTTATGAGTTGCTTATACAGTATGTTTGTATTCTTTTTAAAGGGGGTAGGGAATGGGAGGGGGAGAGGAAATATATGTTACATGATAATTTGATTTCAAGCTTTTGATTATGGGTTGTGTTGTGTATATGTAAGTTGGTATGTTTAATAAAATTAAAATTTAAGAAAAAATATCATAAAGCAAACCTTGATTTTGCCATTTTATATCAAGGACACCATTGCAATATCCTGCTGTATATAACGAGACTTGAGGATCCACAGATTTTGGTATCCACAGTGGGCCCTGGAACCAAATTCTAACCAATACCGAGGGCCCACCGTACATAATTAAAGCAAAGGAAACTGTAAAAGTTTGCACTGTGGAATTCTGGGAAAGAAGGATGTATATTAATAATACAGTTGTAGTAATCAGATATCACTGTAACTGCCATATTCCCTAATGGGTGACCTTCAAAGTATAAAGATGTCATAAAATATGTTTCTTGACCAATATACATACTTTACTGTTTTGCTGATATTTCAATCTCAAGTTTCTTGCCTTGTAATTAAAATCCTTTTTAAAACTCAGACTAAGAATCCAATCAAAGTAAGGGTATTTTTTAGATTTGCAGAAAAATATATTTACACATGGTTAGGAAAGAGGACTACTTGGAGTATAAGAACAGTGCTTTCCACCTCTTTCCAGAAACACTGTCTTTCCCATGACAAATGTAAAATCTCTGCAATTCAGATTGCTGAAGTTTGCTGGAACTGTTTGTCTAGTGCTATATGCATGAGACAGATAAATCCATGCTACACTATATGAGCAAGAGGAGAAAGCAATGACAATTTTAAAAGGCTTTGTAAGAAAAGCCAATCAATATCCATCTGAGTTTCCAATTTGCCAATCTAAATATAACATTTTGTACAGCATTGTACGTGGAGAGAAACATTAAACTAATTCTTCCAGCAATGATAGTATGAACTTGAGCAATATAAGGAATACTTGATTTTTAAAGTAGCAGAATTTTTAAAAGCATGGTCAATGTAATAGGAGAAAAGCAGGTACATGGGGGGGGGAAATCCAAGCCACTATGTTGAGCAATGATTAAAATATTACACAGGCTTCATATTATGAAATAATTAAAAGAAAATTTTGAAATGATCTTTGTTTATTACTGGAAAATATTTAACAGCTTAGTACTGAAAAAGATTAATCTGTTAATTTGATTTGGAAGCTTATGAAAATCCAAAAGTACATTGTTGTGTTCCTTTTAAGAATGGAAGGGAGCATTTAAGAAAATGGAGCATGGCAGGGGGTTGGACTGGATGTGGCCCTTGTGATCTCTTCCAACTCTATGATTCTATGAAAACTATAGGAAATGAGATAAATTTGCCAGTCATTAATTTAAAACAAATATCAGGAAAATCTGCCAAAGGGGGCACTCCTTTTGACTATCCATTTTTTAAAAAACTCTCTTAGACCTTTGATTTTTGGGAGAGCTTATACTCTTTTCTCCATTAAAGTAGACTTCCTGTGCTGGGCAGAGCTAGCAACATTTAACCTCCCACCTGTCTTTGAATGAGTGAGATATAAAATCTTTCAAAGTTATATCAGGGCAATGAGCCAAGTGTTTGAACTGATTATAACTAGAGCTCCATGTATACTGCAGAAATTATGCAATTTGACACCAATTTAACTGTCATGGCTCAATGCTATGGAATTCTGGATTTGTAGTTTTGTGAAATATTTAGCCTTCTCTGGTGCCAAAACAAACTACAAATCTCAGGATTCCATAGCAATGATTCCATGGCAGTTAAACAGCATTATTTTTGCAGTGTAGATGTACGCTAGGTCACATTTAAACACTGGTGAATAGATATGTAATGGTGGGAAATGGTGAAAGAACTTCACCTCTTCCCTTCTTAAGTGTACCTTGCAATCCAGGACTGAAAATCTTAACACTAGTTATTATGAGCTGGATCCAGAATTAGTAATTAGTAAGTAATTATTTAAGAGGAGATTATTTAAATCTATGACAATCTAGTTGTAACTAACCTTAGCCCCATTGATTCAATGGGTCTACTTTATGACTAAGACTAGATCCCACCTTATTCTAGCGTACTTGTTAAATGTTTTTCAAACAAACAAGCTTACTCACCTTATTCCTCTAATAGAGGAGGCTGTGAAATTCCACTCATGAATCTGTTTCTGCAAATTGATGTTTAAAATTAAGCTCATTCAAAGTAAGATTACAAATTTCTCATCACATTTGGATTCTCAAATATTTTATTGGCCTCAGCATAGACCGATAAAGTACAGAGTGTAACCTAGTGTAACGTACAGAATATAGTGTATAAGATACAGCAAATCAGATGTATTACAGTGTACTAGTGAGAATCTTAAGTCTGGGAAAACACCTACTCAAATGGCAACAAAGCATGGTGGAGAATAACCACACACTGTGGATGTGAGCAGATACGTCCTATAACAACCATTAACAGATGTAATGTGTTCACTTGTAATCAAGATAAGAGGAGGTCTAGTAAATTTGACCAAGAATAAACGTAGAACAGGTACAATGGCTGATGTAAACCAGATGGTCGGAAGCAAAAGATTCCAGTGTACAGTGAGTGGAGTCATAGATCAAGATCTTTGTTTTGATTAGATAAGCATAACCAAGGTTTTGATTTATTTTCATTGCACAACTGATAATTTGGGCAGGGCTACAGGGAGAATAAAAGGAGACAGGATAAATCAGACTGCTTTTGGCATGTCTCTACCAACAAATATTGCTGTATCTAACAGCTGGGCTATTCCTGATAGACTGATAGGCCCAAACTGCTGAGAGATATTGATACTGGCAAGACAAGCATCTAGGCTGATAGTTCTTAACCTGTGATCTGCAGACTTCCAAGGGGTCCCAACGCCCTCACAAGGGTCCATGAAGGCTTGAAGCTGCTCAGTTCACTTCCTGCAGCACAGCAGCCACGTGGCAGGCACCAGGGCAAAGGCTGTCTGTCTGTCTATCTGGGCCTCAGCACTGCCTGTCATGTGGTCACTCTGCTGCAGGGAGGAGTCGGGGTCAGCAGGTAAGAAACAGTGGAGATGACAGCCAGCAACCAGACTTTGCTCTTTTCTCCCCAACTTTTCTATTTTCCAGCTGGGAACAGACCAGTCTCCTGTCAGAAACGTTTCACCCCCTTTTTTGGGAAGGAAGGAAGGAAAGAAAGAAAGAGAGGGAGGGAGGGAGAGAGGGAGGACATGTAAGCAAGCAAGCAAGAAAAGGGTCTGTCACCGCTCCTCAGCAGACATCAACAATTATTCAGAGTTAACCAGGACATTTACACACAACACAGCGCTCCCCTGCCAATTCTTTCCTCTCTGTCATCCTCTCTGTTTCATTTCCTACCTTGGCACCATGAAACCTCTGCTTTGCTGCAAGGTTGTCTCCACTGGTCCTCAATCCCTCCCCTCTGCCCTTATTTTCTAATTCCCAGTTCGTTCCAGATCCCACAAAACATTTAGAGGTTATGACAGAATCACAGAATTTTAGAAGTGGAAGGGGCTGAAGGGGAGCAGAGTTATTCCAAATTATTGTTATTGTGTGCTTTGAAGCCATTTCCTTCATATTGGACCTAAAATAGACTATTCTCCATGTATTTCCCCCCTTACTATTAACATCCCAGTCTTCCCACCTTTGCAGTTAGGAAGATGTTCTCTGTATCCCCCAAGATTTTTGGGAAGCATCCTGTAAGCACTCTTGACAGAGAAGTTAGTATGTGGTTGATTAAAATAAAGAAGCAAAGAGAATTCAAGACTAAATTTACCACTTCAGTAGGAGACACATGCCAAAGGGAAACAGTTCTCTCTTCTGCTTCACTGTTGATTGAAACATATGAAGGCTGATAGACCTTAGTTGGTTCTATTACTAAAACCTAAAAGAAAACACAGATTTCTTCAGTGAAATCTAATCACAGCCAAAGCATAGACTTCACAGCATGAGCAGTACAGTGCTAATTCTAAGGGTACAATCCTAAACTCATTAAGAAGTAAGTCCTCTTAAACTTAGTGGGATTTACTATGAAATAAAGATGTCTAGGATGCACTACACATTTGTTTACAATAATGATACATTTTACCTTCTTCATTCAGGAATCACTAAATGGATAACTCATTATACAACCAGCCTTCATACAATTTTCTGTACTGACTCCTTCTTCAAGTTTCTTGTATAATATGCAATTTTACCCATTTATATGCCCGAATGTGCAAGATGCAGCCTTCCAAAAGTTGTAGGACTGCACTTCCCATTGTCCTTTACCATTAGTTCTGCTGACTAGGGCTCATGGAAGCTGTAATTCAACAATACAGTGGATCCTTGTTATACGCTGGGGTTTGGTTCCAAGATCCCCCGTGTATAACAAAATCCATGTATGCTCAAGTCCCATTGAATATAATGACATAGCAAAATGGTGTCCCTTATAAAAATGGGAAATCAAGGTAAATTTATACTGTTTTGGAACATTTTCAAACCGTGTATGCTGGAATCCGTGTCTAAAAAATCCGTGTATAAGAAGGGCCGACTGTTTCTGGAGGGATATATCCTGCCCACTTCTTATATATACAAATAGCAAACTGTGTGATATTTGTTAGGTAGTCATGATACACAACAGGGAGGTATCAACAGTTATGAGAAATCAAGGAGTTCAAAAATAAATATATGGAACCACAGCCGACAGCAGGAGAAAAATGGTAAATGTATCTGTTCTTGCCTGCAAAAATGACATTTTCATCTCTTGTAGCCCTTGGAAGGTGGACAAAAATGAGAAGGTGATCTCTTTGTATCACATGAAGAGGGGAGCACCTTCTTCACTCAGCTTGCTTGCCCAGCCAGCTGAGTCACCCACTGTCCTAAGTGGCAGAGGGAAGCAGTGCCACCTCATAAGGCCATTCTACTGCTCCCCTTTAAACCCTTCTCTGATCCCTCCTTGGGTTTTTGTCCACCACTATAGTGATGGTCTTCCCATTCACATTAGCCCATGGCTTCACACTGCACTTGTGGGGAACAACCACAGGCTGAGTATCCTTTATACAGAATTCTGAAATCCAAGATCTTCCAAAATCCAAAATGTCCACATGGGTGGCTAAGATAGTGACACCTCTGCTTTCTGATGGTTCAGTGTACACAAAGCCTGTTTCATGCACAAACTTATTTAAAATATTATGTATACATTTACATTCAGAGTATTTTATAAGGTGCATGTAAAACATAAGTGGATTTCAAGCTTAGACTTGGGTCACATCTCCCACATATCTCATTACGTATACTCCAAAACTGGAAAATCTCAAATCCCAAAGATTTCTGGTCCCAAGCATTTTGAGTAATGGAGACTCCGCCTGTACTACCAGCCTCAGCACAGTTGCAAGGAAGCTTACTGAATGGGGCTACTGCAAACAAAACTATAAATAAAGAAAAACAACAGCACAACCTAGTGCCCTTCAAATGTTTTGGACTACAAGTCACCTCATCCCTGATCACTGACCATGTTGCTGACTTGATGGAAGCTGTAGTACAAAAACATCTAGAAGCATCATGTATGAATATGTACTACTCATTGTTTAACACTGTTTAACATTTCCTTTGCTTATATAAAACACATCTGCTCCTTAGCTAGCTTAAACAATATTATGGTGCAGCTACTATTACATATGGAAGAACATATCTTTTTAAATTCCAAGTACAGTAGCTGATACTTTTCTAAATGGGCAGGGGCAAGACCCACAGGAGTTTGATGACAGAACAAGGTTTACCAGCTATAAGGTATATGGCATTTTCCTCACACAGCAGTTTTGGCAGCAAAAGAGCCGGCCATAAGGTGCACCACTGCTACTGAGGCCCACTTCACTTGCCTAGTAAGCATGCAGACAAGAGCAGATATGATAGGTTTATACATATTTCTAGCATCTAGTTCAGTGCTACTCAAAGTGGCAGTCCCTTGACTGATAGTGGCCCTTCACTGGAGAGTTCCCAGGAAATAAAGACCCAACTGTAGCAAATGGGCAAACATACAATACCAGTCCCTGGCACACTAGGAGAAAAAATAACTGCCTATTCTCCACAGTAGATAGCCCAAGAAACACTGATCTAGTTCACATGGCAGCTCCAAACACCATGCCACAATTTTCCTTTGTAGCCCCAATCTACAAAATGCATTCTAGAACAGCTTGCACATTACAGAGTCTTACTGGGAATCTCAAGCCATTAGTTGTTTCTTTGGTTGCCTCAAAAATGATATCTAACCAGAAGTTCAGTCTCTCCTGTCTAGGAGAGTGTTCTATGGTGTGCTTCTTGAAACGTTGAATTAACATCAGGTTCTGCACTAAGGACTTCAAATACCTGAAATCACAGCAAATATATAATGAATAACTCAAAAATAACAAATGTTTTTTCTAAATTAATGGTAGATTATTAGTAGATTAATTCTCATTAGGTGACATACCCTCTAGCCTGTATTCCAAAAGCAAATTGCTTCCTTTAAAACATTTAAATGGGGGGGGGGGGTGCGCGTGTGCAAAACTGTTACATAAACTGATTATTTGCTAAAGCAGCTAAAGACCATCCTGTTTAATCAAATGTAGGGTTGCTAGTAAACACACTAATAGATATCATTACCTTAAGTGGTTATATAGAACTGAGAGTTTCATCAAAAGTGTTCAGTCCTATCACATAGCTGAGATGGGAGAAAGGGAAAGAGCAGGGGGAATAGTTTCCCATATATACAGTGCGCCCTTACTTTACGCAGGGGATCCGTTCCGGACTCCCCCGTGTAAAGCAAATTCCGCATATGCTTGAGCCCCATTTAAATGAATGGGGCTTGTGCATGCGATGGCGCGGCGGCGCACGCACACCACAGGCACGCACCCCATTGTTCCCTGTGCGGCTTTCAACATATGCTGAAAGCTGCATAAAGTGCACCCGCGTATGATGCGGGTGCACTGTACAGTACTTAGAGAACAGTAACTCTTTCAGGATCTGTTCCTCACAACAATCCTATCCCTTAAAATATTGATCATGCTAAGAAGCACAAGTAGGCTATTGGAACTCAACTGAATCTTTGAACAGATGTCTGTGTACTTTAGGGATATGACAGACTGGTTCCACAACATGTTCTAGTACTGTACAAAATTCAAAGATATAGCCGTGTTAGTCTATAGAATCAGTAAGTAGAGAGATCTTATAGCACCTTTGAAACTAAGGCGCGGTATACAGCGCCAGGAAAAGGCGGCCAGGAACCGCCTCTCGTTGCTGCGCAGCAGTACCGCAGCAACCAAATTGTGCAGTACTGCGGTGCAGTAAAAAAAGGTGTGCACAGAAGTGGCTCCTTTTTGCAACGCACCTGCACCACTGCAAAGTGCTGGAGACGACGCGATGATGTCACAGCTGCGCCACACCATTTGGATGTGGCGCAGCCATGACATCATTGCTACGCACGCCATCTGTACTGCGCTGCGCAGCGGTGATGCCCTGGCCACGTGCTAGGGTTGCGGGGCATGTGCCGGGCAACCTAGCACATGACAAGGGTGTCCCTAAAGGCCTGCTTGTACCGGGCCTAATTGAAAGAAAGAAGTTGACAGCATGAGTTTTCGGCCCAAACAGGCCAAAATAAAGCTGCTTTGGGTCACTTTGGAGGTATGCTGTTTAAATGATGTATGCAGCCTAAGAGCCTGGAAGCCATGCCAAAGCCAAACTCCAGTTCTAAGGACTAGAATGCAACATTGGCGCAGCTTCTGGCTTCTTAAGATGCATATGTCATTTAAACATCATACCTCCAAAGTGACCCAAAGCTGCTTTATTTTGGCCTGTCTCTTCGGGCACTAAAGTCTACTTCCTCAGATGCATTTTAGTCAGATGCACTTTAGTCTACAAAAGCTCATGCTGCCAACTTCTTTCTTTCAGTTAGTCTCAAGGGTGCTACAAGATCTCTCTATGTGTTCTAGTATATACGATTTAAAGATTGGGTTGAAGAAAAGGACAGTACAGTTCTAAAGAAGAGCTTGGAGAAGCAAATTTCTTTGGACTCCCAGAATTCCATAGCCAATACTGGCTGTGCTGCTAGTGATTCTGGAAGCTGTAGCCCCAAAAAAGGAACTTTTCCCAAGATGTGTTCTGAACTGCAGCCTGATTTCCCATACAAATCATTGAGAAGCACTGAAACCACTTCATCTTACAGAGAGTCGTTTATTCCATTTTTGGTTTTTCCTGAGAATGCAAATATTGGCACTCTGCCACTATCATCATTGTTATGCAATAAAGAATACTAAACCCTGAGCTTTGAGATTACGTGATGATACATACCAAATGGGTGGTTTCAGCTTAAACAGTTTCTCTGCTGCTTGCACAGCTTTGCCAATGTCACTGGCCAACATGCTCACACTGAAGAACTGCCCAACATCCCAGTAATTGCTCATTTTTTCCAAACTCCCTTTTCTTCCCAGCAAACTGTTCAATCGCACACCTTGGTAAATTCACATAAAAAGTTATGTTAATACAGGAATACAATAACTCCCAGCTGAAGACTAAAAGGATAAAGGTACACATTTTGACTCATAGGGAACATGACGTCAGAGAGTTTTAGGCAGAAGAAAATGCTACAAAATGTGCAAAGAGACATTAGCTCTTTATTCTACAACTAAATTATCATGAGGAGAAAATGGGACAGATTTCATTCTTCCTTCATGCACTTATTTTAAGAGCAAATCAGTCATAAGTTTACATGTGGAGATATGCTGTGTTGCATTATTCATTCCCACAATGGGTAATTTAAGCAATTTTCACCCCATTGTCAGCCTCACAGTGAAGAGACAGTCTCCAGCAGCAAGGATCCTGCTTACTCACCTGTTCATCCCATGCAACACTGGGGGAAGGGGGAAACAGGCAAGGACTGTCAGGGTGTAGCCTTTCAGCATCCAATCCTGGATTGTCACATAAGGGGGCTTCCCCATACAAACTCGCTCCATGTGACACCAGGGGTGAAGGTAGGTGAGATTCAGTAGGCTATCATCTTCCAAAATATTCACCTGACTTCCCCCATTTTCAAATGTCACATGACTTCAGGAGGAAGGCTGTCAATGTTTGGCAGGCTATAGTCTTGCCATTAGTGTTCTGGTGGATGGTTTATGGTAATGCAGATTATTTTCACTATGCAGTTGAAGGCACACAACAACAACTAACTACCAGAGCACAGCCCACAATGATTAGCCTCTTTGCTGGACTGCCCTTTCTTGCCTTCATGGCTTATGGGGATGAGAAATAGGTTAATCTAGGATAAGGAGGATGGGGGAGTCCTAGCTAAGTCAATTTAAGGAAGGTGCAAAATTAAGAGGGTTGCGGACAATTCTCCTTTTTAGGGTTTGTGGATGCTTGGAAAATCTCTTCCTTCATCCCACCCCCATTTTATAAAAGAAAGTAAAAATGCCTTTATTTGATGATTGATACAGTAATTCCTTCCTCAGGTGAGACTACAAATGTTTTCCTTGTCCTTTGAACAAGATTATTTACACTGGGAGGGAATGATCCAAGGGGATGCCTGATCTACAGGATCTTAGATGGTCAGGAGCAGGAAGAGCTAAAGAAGATTGATGCGATGGAAATGTGGACCAAAGGACACCCACACTGATGTAGTGGAAGAAACACAGCAAGTTCTTGAGCATGTTCCTTCCATCCCTAGGTCAAAGTCATTAATCACAGACAACCTCATTTTTCAGACGTTCATAGTGGAAATTATAATACCTATAAGAAATGTACAGCACAAGTATAATTTGTTCAACAAAATAGATACGTTCCTGGGCATTACTTCTTTAACCAAAAATTTGGTTCAGAAGTAGAAACAAATAGAAAAAACTCGATAGCTCCCCACAAAAAGAAACCACAAAAAGAACAGTAGTTCAATATGTTTCAGAAAAGCTTTTACTCAAATCTAAGAATACACACGTGTGTAATGGAACAACCAGGTCAGGTAAGCCTTGCATGAGTAAACAAGGGGCCTTCTGAAGACCTCTTCCAAAATACATCTAAAGATGATTTTCCCCCCTTTTACTTGTCTCCACTTTTCTTTTGATTTCGATTTTGGTGTCCATACTTAAATATCTATCCTTTTTTTAAAAAAAATGGCAAGCTGAGCATAGCTAAAGAGGCATGCCGGAGGAGGGGGGGGGGTTGGTCTCAGAGGCTTTATTAACTGAGATATGTCTGGACAAGTAATGATAGGATATTCACATATGCTTCACAATGACCACAATCATTCAGAGGGGTGTATCAAAAAATTCACCCAATAAATAGGATCTCTATCATATATTGGAACCTTTGGAAGTAGACTGTAAAGTTAAAGTTCCCAGAGGAATAAGAAAAAACTTCAGTACAACAGCAGTATTGCTATCATATAGTTCACCTATTTTTCTCAGTTCCATGGAAGTTTCAAACTGCTGCCCTGCAACAATGAGCAAGACGGCAAGGTTGATTCCAGAATATAGAGTTGACTGGAGCTCAAACCCTTTACGATACCTGCAGAAACAAGATTTAACAAAAAAGAGAAAAGAATTGCAAAAAGCTACATCTCAAGACTTTAATTTGTCATGAAAAATATATTTATATCACATTTTTCTCCCAATATAAAGACTCAAGGCAGCTAATAGTAATCACATTCATGTTGTTGTTTTGTTGTTGTAATCAATACATTCAGCCAAGGCAGTTAAAGGGGTATCAAACTGTATTAATTCTACAGTATAGATGTAGCAGCTATGGGAACATACAGTGCTTACCATTCAATGGCTCTGTCTCGGCTACTGTTGTCTTTACAATCTGAATCAAGGAATATATCCTTGTAGATTCTCCCACAGAGGCAGAACATATCTGGTGCGGGATGATCGCATGTCTGCAGAACCTGTAGCATCACTTGTAGTGCCTTCCCCCGGTCACCCGTATTGTTCCTTCTGGAATTCAGGCAGAAAATTGTGTAAATTAGTTTGCACAGAGAAATCGCAATTTAATACACCCAATATACTTTTTCAATATGGAAAAAATACTTAATAATTTTGATTAATCAGTAGGAGCCAATGATAGATATCAATGTATAGAATTTTCCCCTTTAAAATAGAATTCTCCAGAACATGAAGTGACATAGATTTTATGTAAAACATACGCAAAAGAATGTGAATTCTCATACCTCTCTTCCTTTTAATTCTGATCATTCAAAATAAGTCTGATGCAGCATATTTAGGCAACCTCCCTCCCTCAGTCTCCTCCTCATTCTCTCTCTCCCTCACACACACATACACCATATAAACATAACATACTATTGCAGGGATGAGCAACTGTGGAAAGCTACGGAGGTGCATTACCCCCTCGACATTGGAGGAATACACCCCCCCCCACCGCACTCATGTCTGCAAAGAAATAGCTGGCCCTTTGGAGTTCCATTCTGGACCCTCACGGATGCCAAAAATGGTGGGACCTCAAATCTTGTTGGTTTTAATGGTAGTGCCCAACCTGCACACACAACCTCTTGGGAGAATGGGGCAAGGCCACCCCACAGATCCTCCAATCCGCGGATGGCAAGTCCACATTTGGAGGAGGCTGACTGTATATCATTTTTTATAGTTTGTTGTGGCATCAGAGCTCCCTGAGGAGGCTACATGACTCACAAAACTACAGTCCACAGAATTCCATAGCACTGAGCCATGGCAGTTAAAGTGGTGTCAAATTGGATTATTTCTGCACTGTGGATGCAGCCTAGGCCACCTAAAACCTAAAAGTTACGATGATATAAAATATGTTTTAGCATCTTATCCAGAAAACATCCAAGGGTAGCCGTGTTGACCATAGAGCAAATCCAGTAACAATTTTTAAAAATCCACCCAAGAGTGATACCTCTATTGAAACAACCAAAATGTACAATATACATGTTGCAAGCTTTCGAAGCTCCACTGGCTTCTTCATCAGGCAAGGCGTTAAAGACCATGTAAAGTTTTTAACACCTTGCCTGATGAAGACGCCAGTGGAGCTTCCAAAGCTTGCAACATGTATATTGTACATTTTGGTTATCCCAATAAAGGTATCACTGCTGGGTGGTTTTTTGATATTATTGCATCTTATGTGATGTTGGAAACCATGTAGACTTTGTTTAATATATCAAATTGCCTGTTATAATGACAAACAAAAGCAAAGGAGTCCAGCATGCTGAACGTTATGGAGTTTTTTTTTCATTAAGAGTGCTACTTTGAGTCCCTATCTGAATAAATGGAGATGCAAATCTCGGTTAAATGAACATAAAACTCATTTTCCATGTTGACATAAAAATGACACATCCATGTGAATAGAAGAAAACTATTTGCAAGTAAAAAGCAAACACCACTTTGCAGCTTAAAAGCCACTTCAAAACATCCTGTTAATCTCCAACAAAGTTCAAATAAGTTATCTGATCGGCTGATGAGCTGCTGATACCAAGGTATCTAGGAAAGATGCTTATATTTTAAAACAGTTCTATTTGTGATGTCAGACAAGTCAGTGGCGTGCAAACATTTTTCATTCCTATCTTGAAAAGGAAATATTGTCTCAGCTTCTGAATCAATCAAAAGATAATAAATCCAAGAATAATCTACAGGATCACTGTGCAAAGCATTCGTCTGTCCGTGTCAAAATACTGTAATATCCACAAAGAAATACATTTATACAGATTACAAATATATGCCCAATTTCAAGAAAAACCCATTACATTAAGTTATTTTCATGTATCCCATGTTATTTAATTATAGAATGAACAGAAATCTCTAGTTGTCTTACATCGGATTATCTACATGCTGACGATGACCAAACACGGCCATTTAGAGTGGAACTAAAGTTGTGTACACATTGTCAAATCAACATACAACTCTAATGTCCAATAATATAATTGTACACACATTGTAGAGTTACTTGGATGTAAAGGAATGTGTGGTTTTCTGGAAAGGCAGTAAACAGCTGCCACATTTGTCAGACAAAGCCCAGCACACTATTTGTAGCATGCATTGAATCTTGAACATCAACTAGCACCTGTGGACCTTCAGCAACTGTCAGGCTCTATCTGGTAAGAAATGAACTCCATCAATATTTGATGGAATGAAAAGTCCACACTTTTATTAGTTATTACTGAAGACATTTGGCCCAGTATGGGTCCTGGTCCGAGCACCATTTGACCCATCTGCCAGTTTATAGAAACCAATTTTCCTAGCCTGCTTGTTGGGTAGGTGTGGAATGATACATATGGGATTCCACATAGTGCGGTTCCACTGCCACTTGGCAGGGGACCTATGTTCTCACAATACTTTAAGGCAACACCCCAAATCAGGTATGATAAGCAGAGATGGGAGTCTTTAAAAACTTTAAAACATTACAATTGTACACAAGTCTTTGAACGTGCTAAAAGTTGCCTTCTAGATCCTAAGCTGTGCCGGGTATTTGTTGTTATGAGTCTGGAAAAGACAGAGTTAATTGTGGCCAGAACATTATTTTCTTTGGTAGTCATATGAACTAAATCTAGGAATGACACCCAGGTCTACCTCTCTACGTCTCCGACTGATACAGTGACTAAGGATGGCATCTCTCCTCTGGATGCCTGCTTAGGGTCAGTAATGGGCTGGATGAGGTAAAACAGATTCAAAATGAATCCAGAGAAAACAGAGGTACTTGTGATAAGTATCCCAAGTCCAGGGACAGAGCTTTGTCATCCAGTCCTGGACGGGGTCACATTTCTCCTAAAGGACAAAGTCCGCAGTTTGGGAGTACAGTGGTACCCCGGGTTACGAATTTAATTCGTTCCGCGGCGCCGTTCGTAACCCGAAAGATTTCGCAACCCGAAAAAAGGCTTTCCGCTAGCGCTGGAAAGCCGCTAGCCGCGCTTCGCTTTTAAATTTCGTGCCAAAAAGCGCCGAAACACACCGAAAAAAATTTCGTAACCCGAAAAATCTTTCGTTACCCGGAACAGTTTTTTCCAAGCTAACTTTTTCGTACCCCGGAAATTTCGTAACGCGATCAATTCGTATCCCGGGGTACCACTGTACTCCTGGACTCATCTCTACAGTTATCATCTCAAGTGGATGTGATGACCAGGAGTGCTTGGTACCAGTTTTAGCTGATACGCCAACTGCATCCCTACCTGGACCGAAAGGACCTTGAAACTGTCATACATGCACCGATAATCTCTCTTTTAGACTTCTGTAATGCACCTTAATGGGGCTACCTTTGTACCAAGTTCGGAAGCTTCAATCAGTTCAAAATGCAGCAGCCAGGTTGGTCACTGGAACTTCCAGGTCAGACCACATAACACCTGTATTAAAATCTTTACACTGGTTGCCAATTAGCTTTCAGGCACAATATAAAATGTTGGTTATTACCTTTAAAGCCCTACATGGCTTGGGCCCAAGTTACTTGAGGGAACGCCTCTCCCTACATAATCCGCCCTGCACTCTCAGAACAAATGGGAAGAATTTATTGGATCGTACAAAAATTAGACTAGCAACTACTTCCCAAAGAGCATACACAGCTATGGCCCCATGCTTTGCAATAACCTTCCAGAAGAGATCCGACTCATTCCTACCTTAGACGCCTTTAAGAAGGCATTAAAAACTGATCTCTTTTGGCAAGCATACCCTCCCGGTTTTCTATAAAGATCTGATGAAAACTCACCTCCTGATTCTATAGAGAATTGAAGATAATTCCACCTTAGGATGTAATGATACATTTTAATATTGTATTATAGTATTTTTAGATAATATATTGTTTTAAATTATGAAATTTAGACAACTGTTATTGTAATTGTTATTGTATAGAATGTATTGGTTGTAATCCCGCTTCGATCCGTCGGGAGAGGCGGGAAAATACAAACAAAATTGATTATTATTATTATTATTATTATTATTTCATAGTATGGTATCCCTTCTGGATTATTCTCAAATACCTGAAAGGAAATAATAAATAATAATAAATAAAACTTTTATTTCTATCCCACTTCTCTGTTACAAACAATCTGAGTGGCTTATACTGAGTGGCTTATACACCTTCCCACTTGGGTCCTCCGTTCTGGTAGTCAAGGTCTGCTGTCCCAGCCCAGGATTTCCTCTGCCCCATCTCGGATTCGCCCCATTTCACTTGCTGCCCCTCACTCCTGGAACCTTCTTCCCCCGCGAGCAAGAGCCATCACTTCCTCAACCAGCTTCAAAACGGAGCTGAAGACCATCCTGTTCAGAGAAGCATTCCCAGGCATTGCATAATTGTCACTTGCTTTTTGTTGTTCTTTTGTTGTCTGTTTTATTGAATCATTTCCTGTATTGCTATGTATTTTATATGTATTATCTTACTAGACAGGCCCCTTCCCCACCACCACTCCCTTCTCCTTCTGTGTCGTGTCTCTTTAGATTGTAAGCCTGAGGGCAGGGAACCGTCCAATTAAAAAGATTGTATGTACAGCGCTGTGTAAATTTACAGTGCTTTATAAAGGTTAATAATAATAATAATAATAATAATAATAATAATAATAATTATACTTTAAATTTATAATAATGCATTATACAAATTACCCACTCTTCCCTCCCCCCCTTAAAATGACAATTAAACATGTGACAATTAAAATAGTCTATTTAGGAATTAAAGGAATGAAGCCCTACATGGGCCTAAAGATGCTGCAGAATTAGCTGGTGAGTCAAAAAGAGTAACAGACCAATCTAAATCCAAGAGGAAGAGACAAAGAGCTAAGTTCTGGATCTATCAGAATCTTATGGTGCTGATCAGTCTCCCCTAGAGATTTTAAGAAGGTACAGTAGAAACTAAGCATATGTTTAAATTTGGAAGATACACATCTAGCAGTTTTTAGCCTGTATAATAAACTAAAATATTATAATTTCCCAGTAACATTCTTCCAATGGAAGCCAAACATAGGCATTCACTTCTCACCACCTCGATATGTTAAGTGAGTATAACATTATACATAAGCAAAACAACATGATCGCATGGAGTTTTTCTTTTGTTTCCTTTAGATTTAGAGATTTATACAGTATAGAAAGAAAGGCTGTATTTATAAGTCTCTCTCTCTCTTTAGACTGCAATATCATGTGCTTATTTGTGCAATCCTACTAGTCAACACTTTTTGTTCTTAGTCAACACTTCTGTTCAGCTAGTTCAACTAGTCAACACTTTTGTTCAGCTAACAGCTGAAAACGGCTCTTGGTAGTCCTGGCAGTCAATCTGACCATCTTTTCACCATGTTCATCTACAGACAATATTTAGCTTATGACTTCAGCTTGAAAACAGCTGTCACCAACAGTTTACTACCCAAGTTATCATACAGAAACAACATGACCTCAGCATTAGACTGCACAGTAATGAAAATACAGGACAGCTGAGCCTACAGTATGACAAAAACACTCACAAAGTAAATGGTGTTTAAGCACACATACCATTTTCATATTGTGATCTACTAACTTATGTTGTATTATGATAATGAAACTTTAGTTATTTATTATTGAATAATTTAAAAACATTACTGAAAGTGCTTCACAGTAATTTTCCCTAGCTTTCTCAAATGAAACACTTTGTACAGGCTTGGCTGATGAGCAAACCAGTAAGGTAAACACAGAGCATAATTTAGGTATAAAGATTTATTTAATTGTGGCATGCATCTATGTTCAACAAAGAAAAAATTATATGCAAAGTAATTAACTATATTATCCACAAACAGCAATAAACAAAGGGCCCAAACAGACAGGCCAAAATAAAGCTGCTTCAGGTCTCTTTGGAGGTATGCTGTTTAAATGATGCACATGTCCTAAGAGACTAGAAGCCGCGCCAAAGCCACATTCTAGTCCTAAGGACTAGAGCCCAGCTTTGGCGCAGCTTTGGGCCTCTTAAAATGCACTTAAGGTGTCATTTAAACAGCATACCTCCAAAGTGACCTGAAGCAGCTTTATTTTGACCTGTCTGTTTGGGCCCTAAGTCACAGAAAGCTGTTTTAATAGGTGTGTAGAAAAAAACAGAATTTCAAATTGAGAACAACAAAGGTCAATGTCAAATATTTATTATTGCAATTATTAATATATTTTTAGTTGTTACTACAACACAAAGAGTCCTATGGCATCTCAAAGTCTAACATTTTTATTACAGCACAAACTTTGGTGGACTGTATCCCACTTTGGCTGCATCCACACTATAGAAATAATCCACTTTGACACCACTTTAAATGCCAAGGCTCAAGGCTATGGAATCCTGGTCAATGTAGTTTATTGTGCCACCAAAGTTCTCTGATAAAAAAGGTTAAATGTCTTACAAAACTACAATTCCCAGAATTCCATAGCTTTGACCCTTAGCAGTTAAAGTGGTGTCAGACTGGATTATCTCTGCAATATGGATGCAGCCTTTATCAAATGCTTGAAGAATTATACTGAATTTCAGATAGATATACAGTATATAGTCAAAGGGCTATAGTTGATAGTGAGACCAGAGAGAAATAACATGTGGAAAGCATGACAGTGACAATAGCATTTTTAGCACTGGCCAGTCAGAAAACTAAATGGGATTGTTGTTATGTATTCATAAATACATCAGTTGCCCATTTCCTTAATAATTCCTTAAGGGTAATTCCTGAGAAGGGATAAAAATTTCTCTTTGGAAGGCAGTCACTTCCCTCTCACAACACTTCTAAAGGACAATCTTCACTCAGAGCCACTGTGGAGGATGCTGCCATAAAAGTCACAGCAACTGTTATTTGTCATGGTTAGATTGCTAACTTTACCACCCTATGGCAAACCAATCCGGGCGGTTGACAACAGTTATTATTATTATTATATTATTATTATTATATATTGCTCAGTTAGCCTCAAAGGTGCTACAAGATTCCTTTGCATACTTCTGTAGAAAGAAGTTCAAAGAGTTTTTCCTCAAATAAGAAAGGTTTTAAAATATATATTAGCAGTGGCTGTAAAGTTAGCAATCTAAGTAGAAAGAAGCAGGGAGCAGAAAAGGACTTTTCAGCCATTTTCCAAATAATTAATGTATCAATTTGTGGTTGCAATTATAGTTTAAACTGTAAGTGCCATTTTGACTGATGGACTAATTCTCCTTTTCTAATGATCACAAATGCATGCATCAGGATTTAATCTTACCGATTCAGTGCAAATGCATAGTGAAATTTGATATTATGCTGATCTGCCAGATCACAGGTAGGGAGCATTTCCAGTGTCTCAACCAGCTTTACCATAGCATCATAGTCCTAATAACATTTTAAAAGGATAATTAAAGTAAGTATTAATAAGCAAAAATCAGTTAGAACATAATTTTTTGTGTCTAACTTGGCTAAAAATTACCACAACTCTTATGGAAGATGCATATAGTCTTTCTCCTGTGCTCAAAAAGGTTACTTTTTTGCACTACAATTCTGTGTCCCCCAGCCAGTATGGATAGTGGCCATGTGGAGTGGATGTTTCTAGGACCTGTAGCCCAAACAGTAATTTTTCAAGCTTTCTCATTCTCCTAAATGACCACATAATCTTAGAACTAAATCTATGGGCAAAATATACTCTGACTACAAGGATTAAACACAATTCTGTGCAGTCCAAGAATTAAAAACCAATGCAATCCTAAAAATAATCTTTCCTTGCCTGAGAATAAAGAATCACCTTCTAGTTGACATTTCTCTTCAATCATTATTCTATTGCCAACCTGGAAACAGGAATATAGTGAAATTTTGGAAAGCCACCTTATAGATTATCTTTTGGTTACAGTGTGTGTAATTACAAACTGAAGGGCACTGAGTAGGAGGAAACATTAAATGAAACTCAGATTTGAAAATAAGTAGTTTTCCTAACAAATTATATGAGAATAATTATACAAAAATTTGGAAAGAAATAAAAAAAGATTTAATTAAATGGAACAATTTAAAGCTCTCTCTTTTAGGAAGAATTTTTGTGATTAAAATGGCCATATTACCAAGAATGTTTTATTTATTTCAAATGATACCTATTATAATTAACCAAAAGCCCTTTCTGGAATGGCATAAAGATATTTCAAAATTTATCTGACAAGGCAAAAAAAAACCCAGAGTAAGATTCAAAATATTACAAGATTGTAAAAATAGAGGAGGATTGGCTTTACCTGATCTCAAATTATATTTTGAAGCATGTGGGTTGGAATGGATCAAAGACTGGTTAAAATTAGAAGATAATAGACTTTTAGAATTAGAAGGAGAGGGTATTAAATTTGGTTTACTTGCATATCTTGCGTATGAAAAAGAAAAAATTAATAAAATATTTAATAATCATTGTGTAAGAAAATCCCTCTTGTTGCTCTGGAAAAAGCATAAGAACAAAATAATGAACAAAATCCCTATGTGGTTATCACCACAAGAAGCGTTTTATAGAAAGGAAATGGATAGAGATGAAAAGTGGTGTTTATATAAAGATTTGAACAAGGGAGTTCAAAATAGTAAAACAAGAAGTACAGGGGTACCCCGGGTTACGAAATTAATTCGTTCCGCCGCCGCTTTCGTAACCCGGAATACTTCGTAAGGCGAAAAACTCATTGGCGCTAATGGGGAAAAGCCGCGATTTCGTGTGAAATAGCGCCGAAAAGCACCAAAAAATTTTTTCGTAACCCGAAATAACCTTCGTAACCCGGAACAGTTTTTTTGAATGGATTTTTTTCGTAACCCGGAAATTTCGTAAGGCGGCGCATTCGTATCCCGGGGTACCAGTGTACTAGAAGACAAAGGATTTAATCTCGAATGGTTTCAATATAGACAACTTTATGAAAGAGTTAAAATAGATACAAAAAATCAAGGAATAGCAGAAAATAAGACAGAATTAGAAGAAATATTATTAAGAAAAAAGAAGAGAATGATAGGGAGGTTATGTGGGAAACTGCTGGAATCCCAAATGGAGGATGAGGTAGTAAAAGAAGTGATGGTAAAATGGGCTATAGATATTGGACACCCCATAAATATGGATCAATGGGACAAAATGTGTACAAGAAGATTAAAATATACAGTATCACAAAACATAAAAGAAAACTGGTATAAATTATATTATAGATGGTACATCTCTCCAGATAAATTAGTTAGAATTTACAAAATACAAAATATACTTGTTGGAAATGTAATAAATCTTCTGGAACTTTCTTCCATTGTTGGTGGAAGTGTAGATTGGCAGCAAAATATTGGAATATGATCAATAAGACAATTAACAAAATGCTAGGGACTAAAATAGAATTAAGGCCTTAGATTTACTTATTGGGAATGTTGGATGAGGATCTTGTAAAAAAATTTGGGAAAATATTATTTTATTTGATCACTATAGCTAGAATCGTTTTTGCCCAAAACTGGAAAAAGGAGTTTATACCCACAAAAGAGGATTGGATGTGGAGATTGTATGATGTCATAGAGGCAGACAAATTAACCCAATTATTAAAAGAGAATACACTAGAAAAAATTTATAAGGATTGGGATATGGTAATTAAATTCTTGGGAGATCAGTGGGGGAACATGGCAATTTTAGCATTAAAGGAATAAAAATTGATTTATTAAAGGTATGTTAGGATGTTTTAGCTCTTTAAAGTCACAGGTTAAATTTAAGGAAATGGTTGTTGAACTATGAATTCAGAGTAGAAATGTAAGATTACAGTTAGAACAACAGAGAAATAAGAAGTAAATAAATGGACTTAAGTGGAGATTCAGATCGGTATTAAGAGGGAAAGTATAGGAGTGAAGTACAATGGCAAAGAGGTATAATGGGAACTATAGGGAGGGCACAAAAGAATTTCTGGAATAGAAGCAGTAAAAAGCGAGGAAGTGAACGAAGAAATGTTTTTGTCTGTTTTGCTTTGTTATGTTTTCTTTATTCATTACTGATTTTTTTGGTTTTTTTATAAATTTGTATAAGATTTTTGTGAGGATAAGAAATTTATTATCTTTTTCTTCTTTTTTCCCTCTTCTTCTGAAAGTTGAGCATTGGGAAGAGATGTAGAAGAGGGAGTGTATATAGCTGAGGGTAAGGGTATGTAGTTGAGGGTAAGAGTAATGAAATATAGGATGATAGAAAAGGAAGGTAGAGCAGGAGAGGAGAATGAAAGGAGATTAGGAAAGATAGAGACAGAAGGATCAGAGGGAAAGTGAAAGAAAAAGAAAGTGAGTGAGAGAATGAGAAAGGGAAGTTACATGGACGAAATTAAGAAGAGAAGGAGAAGAAGAATGAAGGGTGAAGAAGATCAAGAAGAAGAAAGGAATTCAGATAAAATATTACAGTGCTCCCTCGGGTTACGAAATTAATTCGTTCCGCGGCTAATTTCGTAACCCGAAAAACCTTCGTAACCCGAATTGCCATAGGCGCTAATGGGGAAAAAAGCCGCGGCTCTGCCGCGGCTCCATTTAAACAGCGCCAGGGTTTTTTCGTAACCCGAAAAAACCTTCGTAACCCGAAACAATAAATCCCTATGGGATTTATTCGTATCCCGAAAAATTCGTAACCTGGGTAATTCGTATCCCGAGGTACCACTGTATTGTGTAATATGAATTTTGAAATGTTCAGTCTATATGTTTGTATAATGTCTTTTTTAATTAATAAAATTTAAAAATTTAAAAAAGAAAATAAGTAGTTTTCAATTTGCAAGTCCCACGTTACATAAAAATACTGCAAATGAATTGTCTTTTTAAAAAAATTGAAATAAACTGCTGGAAAAACCTGCTAAAATAATATTAACAAATGAGCTTTATGTATTTTATAACAAAAGTAATATACCTGAATATCTCGATATGACAGAAGTAAGTTGATTACAATATCAGAAGTCAAGACTTCAGTATTATCCATACGAAGTTTAATCCTAGTCAGTTCTTTGGCCAATTCTTCTCCTTGGTATTTCTCTCTTGCTTTTCTGATGTCATTTAACAGAGTTTCTTTATAATATGTACTAAAAAAATTAAGCATAGTTAGAAAATATGTCACTTAAATCGTGCTGTAGGACTAGTTTTTAACTCAAACGCTGAAACAAAACAGTAAAATTTCATTTCTATGGTATGGTCACTGTTGATGGATACCTGCAAGGATGGCAAATATTGGTATTAAAAACTATTTCAGAACGTCAGAAGCATAGAGATGCTGTGTCTTCTGTCTGCAGATGTCATAATGGGGACCATAAATGAATGGAGAGAAGGGGAGATCAGTTGTATGTGGACATCTCAACCTGACCTTGATCCACATTCTCAGAGGAAAGACTCATATACCATTTTATTCTATTAAAGAATAGATGAGAGATATAATGATAATGATGGTGGTGGTGGTGGTGATAACAATGGAGGAGACAAAGACAACACAAAACCTTCTGAAATATATTTTATTCTTCAACACCCGCATGTTCAGAAGATAGGTAACTGTCTGAAGTCTCAACAATACTACCCCCAAAACGGTCTGCCTTTTGCATATTAAATGCAGTCAATCATTTATCATCACAGTATGAAATGAGTAGGAAGCAGGACTGCTGGCCTATGATGTTTTGTTGCCTGAGATGAAGGACATGATGGTGTGCCCCTTTCCCCCTATGTATCACACATAGAAGTTGTACTGGGTTGCCAGTTGAACCATTGTTTGACATTGGGGATGGCATATCTAAGGCTAGCAGGCCAGTTTAGGGGAACAGGATTGACAAGACACTCTCCTTTGATTTCTAATTGGGGAGGGGAACTGTCAGCAGCCCCAGAAAGATCTACTAAAAAAATGTTGTTGAATTTGTTGCCTGAGGCAGTTCCCTTGCTTTGTCCAACAGTGCTCTGAGAGCCTTAAGTCAAAAAATGACTTGAAGGTACACAACAACAACAAACTCTGTAATGGTGATGTGGCTCAATTGACTCTGTAGATCAAGGTTTGACTCCCAGCTCAGCCACAGAAACTGAGTCACACACTCTCAGCCCCAGGAAACCCCGTAACTGGTTCATCTTAGGGTCACCCTAAGTCAGAAGTGACTTGAAGGCACACAGCAAAAACAACAAGAGGTCAGCTCTGCTAGGAGGTGTAGAACATTTTTTAAAAACATGTCACTTATGAAAAGGAATCCCAGCCTAAGGCAAATGAGACTGACAAAACATTTAGACCCATAACACAGCTGAATAAGAAATGCAAGATAAATATAACAGACATTAATTACAGTATCTCTATGTGTATTTAATTACACAGGGTTAATGGTTTCCATGAATCCTACTTCTTATCTCTAACCAAGATGTGATTTGCAAGTCCCCTTCTCTCAACTGGCTGTCCTCAGTCTGTTTAATGAGCAAGCTAACAAGCATTTCACCAGGAGCAAATAAGCAGTATTAAGTAAGTGATGAGTTGTATACATAATATTTGCTACTGGGAAAATTGTGAAGCCTCTTACAAATGGCTGTGAGATAGGTACAGTTGGTTCTGCCAGGGTTAAGTTACAGCTTTGCTGGACTAACATACATGACCCGCTTGGAAAAATACAAGTTTCAAAGCATCTTATTTCAACCATGGGCATTGAAATTCATATTAGGTTTATTTATATCTGCATCTTCTCCCAAGGGCTACTTTGTCAACCCTGATACTACTTGCTGATCAGTGTTACTTCAGAAAATAATCATAACTCACTATGGTGAGTTTACTACAACAGCTGCATGAGAGAGATACAATTTGTTATGAAATTAAGATCATGCTGAATATATTAGGCAGAGAAAGCAGATGGGACTTCTTAACACACACCCAGTGTAAGTAAGTAAGAAAGAAAAAAGTGGTAAAAATTACCATGATGTGACATGTATGTCCTTGAGAAGGCTGATAAACCTGTCCATCAGAGGAACACAGAGAGGCCCCAGGATAGTGTCCCAGTTAGGCTGCATATACTCAGAGGCTCTCCGCTGGGCATCACTTTCACAGCAAAAATAATCAGCACAGGGTGTTACAATGTACGGAATGAAGTAATAATTGCCACTTGAAGCCTAAAGAAGACAAGGCATTCAACTATTAGAACAAAGTGGCAATAATAACCATGACAATTCTCAGTTTGAAACTTCTCAGGAAGCATGGGGCAAACAATGGACTACAATGTATGCAGACACATATGCAGCATTCTCACATACATTTCAAATGCTTGGTTTGCAATCCATGCATAGTCTGCTCAGCGGCTCACAGGAAACAATGAAAAACTTGTGATTAATTTTATAGAGAAAACACACACTTGAAACAAAAAAATACTTGCAAGTAAAGTTACACAGTTCCAAATGCCATCTTGAAAATGTCTAATGTTTCCAAAGTACTGATTATAATCTTGTCACCAAAGGAAGCTCAGGCTCAGTTATAAAATGAGACACCAGTGCTGAGTGACAATGAAATGGAAGGGGGAGAGACATAGTCTTAAGGCAGATATTGTAGATAGTGGGATCAATCAGGGTGCAGACACACTCTTAAATGACATCCTACAGACATTATAGGACTGTAACTCCTATCATTCCACCCAACAGGCAAAACTGGACTAGGGTCAAACTGCAATTACATCCCAAAAAAAGTAGAGGACCACAGGTTTCCCATCCCTGCTATATATGGCTTATTTTGAAGTAAAGCCCACTAAACCCAGTGGGATTTGCTCCAGGACATACATGCATAAAATTACACTATTGAGTCTTCAAGAATTAACAGTAAACCATGCACTACCTCCCCAACCTCTTCAGTCTTATTTCTGACCCTTGTACAAATTCTTCCTCAGTGTTTACCATTGCCAAATTTTATATTAATCCCAACATTAACCTTAGTTAGCAATTATTATAAATAAGGTTTGAACTAAAATGAGCAAACCCACAAATGCTCTTCATGAAGAAAACCCAATCATAACAATGGCGGGTTACAGACGGGCAAAAAGGGGTGTGCTCATGACGCCATGAAGGTATAGCCTTTAGACGGCCCTTACCTGAATGCCGCCATGAACGCGCCGCCTGCACGCCCCAAGAGGGAAGAAGCGGCATTAAAAAGGTGCTGCTTTTTTCCGCTTCTTTTCTATATACTGCGCAACTGCGCATCTCCGTATATAAGCTGCTACACCGGTACGCCAGAATTGTTACGCCGCTAATTTAAGTTGCCCATTTAAAGGCTCCGAGTCAGCTGTGTCGCATAATGAGTCAGGGTCCTGGAACATGCGCAGTTTGCACCGAGGCTCTAATTAGAGCGTCAGATGCCATGCAGATGTGGAAGCTGCAGCACAGCTGCACTCTATTTTAATGCTTGTAACCCTAACCCTAGAGCAACATGTACGCATGCGCTGCTAGAATTGTGGAAAGTTTGGAATTTAAAGTGAACCCCTACACACATTCCTGCGCCATTTTCACCTAACAATAAAAAAAACGCTAAAACTGTAAATATTTACATATGTACAAGGCAGGTGATGGGGGATGGCAGGGGGACAGCGGTGGCAGCGGCAACAGCTGTGGCTGTGCATTGCAGATTCAGCAAGAGCGCGGGGACCAAAGAAGAGGAGGCATCCATGATGCTGGTGACACTGGCAACGTGCAAGCAGACAAGGATGCCAACACCAGCTGATCACCAGCTGGCAGGAGACCACCGTTGTTCTTGGGTAGGGCGAGGGAAAAAGTTTAAAGGGGCCTGGGCGCTTTAAATGTGCACATATGCTTTCTGCTGCCGGTGCTGACCGCTGCAGCTGCGCATCCGCCAGCCGGCAAAAGAAAAAAAGCCGCGTTTTTGGCCGCCCGTGCGGAAGCTGCCTCTCTCTTTGCAGCGTCCTGCGAGGCGGCGGTATGGAAGCTACGGGTCAGAAACGGCCCCAGATGAGGCGTCTTCACTGCCCCCCGTGTGGAAGCCCCATACACCTGAGCCACGCCCCCAGGGCGGGCGGTCTGGAGGCTCCATATTCAGCAGAATACACCTTCAAGACATCTTCCCCTGCCCGTCTGTAACCCGCCAATATAAAGTTTGTTAACATTTGCTCATAGCATTAGAATGGTAGAAGAAAAGGGAGATTTGAGGGAAGACCACAGTATTCTGTGACCCACTCCCAATCTATTAAGTAGTGAAAGCTCTGGGTAGTTTTTGTACTACAGCTCCCAGAAGCTACAATTTGAAAACTCTGGGAATTACAATTCCTAACTTTTTCAAGCTCTGCTAAGCTCTGAAGTGCCACAGGTTCTCTCCTACTGAATTAAACAGTAACTATCGGATTTCTTCTCCTAGTTATCATTTTAATTTGAGGAACTGTGTTTCCTACTGTTTATGAGGAGGGCATGCATATTTAGGTCAAAATGGACATCTACCTAGTTAACCTACATACTGTATTCTCATTATTATTGTTGTTGTGTGCCTCCTACTAATTTCTGACTTATATCAACCCTAAGGCAACTCTATCATGGGGTTTTCTTGGCACAGCTTATTGAAATGGGGTTTGCCTTTGCCTTCTTCAAAGGCTGAAAGAGTGTCACTTGCCCAAGGTCACCCACGGCTGAGCAGAGATTCAAATGCTGTTCTCCAGAGTCATAGTCCAACACTCATATCACTACATCATGTTGGCTCTGATACCACTTGTGATCTGATACACATTCTGATACTTGTGATCCACTGTCACAAGGAAAATTACATTACTGATGTAATGTCATATGGTAGATAAGTTCAGTCTTCTTCCTAATGTACTAATTTCCCATGTGTAAGGAGATATGTATGTATAAGAGACTACAAAATCAATAATCTGTAGCCAAAATGTTATAGTCCCATGATAACTGTGCCACTTTCTTCACAATCTATAGAACTAGACAACCATTAACAAGTAACCCTCAAACTGTTAGGCTGGAGTAATATCAACTATTAACAGCAAAAGGTGATTGTTAAAGAGGTGAAGGCCAGTAAATAAGATAAAATAAAATAATATTTCAGTGGGGAAACCCTCCCTCAAACCTTTTTCATTTGATTGTTTTCCTGGATAAAATATTGGGGGCGGTATTGCAAAATGATGAATAAAATCTTGTATTTGAAGGGGAGAAATTCCTGTTTGCACAGACATTTTTTCATGTCAGCAAGAATCCTGACTTCCCAGTGTTGTTGCTCACAGGGAGAATGTTCATGCAAACAAAAGCCATACCTCTTCATACATGCCACTTTCCACAAGACAAAAGTAACAGTGTAGGAGTATGGAGCTGGATTTTTCTCAGTTCCCATGAAGAAATTGTGATATGTAATGCCTGATGTTTCCAGTATTCAAAGACTTGGGCTTTGTGCAAGTGAATAAATGTAGACTGTTATTGTTGTGTGCCTCCAAGACCCTATCATAGAGTTTTCTTGGCAAGTTTATTCAGAGGGTATTTGACATTGCCATTTACTGAGGCTGAGGGAATGTGACTTGCTCAAGGTAACTCAGTGAGTTTTTATGTTCTTCTGTTCAAGCAAGGAATCAAACCCTGGCCTACAGAGTCATAGTCCAATATTCAAACCACTTCTATGCTGGCTACAATGATTACATGGTAATAACATTTGTTCTATTGATGTTTTCAACTTCTAACTTTTTGCAAACCTCATAACTTGGCAAAAGTTCTCAGTTTTTCAAAAAATAACAAACATTTAATTTCTTAAAAATTCAGCATCTTGTACTACCTTTTGTAACAAAAATTAAAATATTTAAAAATTAATTTTGATTAGTACATTACAGTCACCCCTCCTTTTTCACAGGGGATCAGTTTTAGATCCCTCACAAAAATGTAGTTTCGCTTATACTCAAGCCACACGGGTGCATGCCTCATTCATTCTTCCTCTGTTCGTCCCTCGTGCGTAAGTGAGGGACACGAGTCTGAAGACCACGGGAATGGAGGGAGGACTGTAGTAAATTTTAAAACATGTCCTTAATAATCTATATTTTAAAATTGAATACATCTAAACATACTAATTTTGCAAGAGGACTTGTGTTAACAAAAGGGTTTTCGTTCGGTAAAATGTTCTTAGAAAGATGTAAGATGGAGAGGGCAACTATTTCCTTCTCCCATTCTCCACCCCATGGCTTCAAAAATTTCGAAATAGTTTACATCTCTACATGATCTTCTGCCAATTTAGAGATATTATGAACCATATTTATGGTAAATACTGAAATAGTTGTAGTAATCATTTTGCACAGTACCTAAATGAGGAAACTGGAAGTGAAAGGTCATTATGATAACAAATATGCATTGTAGGCATATGAAAGTTGAACTTTCTTTTTAAAAAAATGTTTCCTGTATCATAAATCGATGAACATTTGCTTAAAAACAAATAAAAAAGTGTTATTTCCCCTAAGTTTTTAAAAAAGGTCACCCCCAAATCAAACATTTGTATTATAGTATTATTGCATATAAGGTATATTATGTAGTGTAGTGTATATTGTATAACTGGCTATACAAGTATACAATATACACAATTATATTCAATTATTCATAATTTTCCAATGTATACATTTATAGAACTCCTATTTTATTTTATTTTATTAACAGTTTGTTAATGATACAGATAAAATCGTAGATATAGCAGGACAGAGATACAATATGAAGTTTTTGTTTCATTTAACTTGGGTTTTCCAATTCTTAATTTTCTTTTCATTAACTTTCACAAAATCCCAAACATTAGTAATGTCAGGTGGAATTCAAGAGAAATTCTTGCTATCCTGGCGCTTATTTTAATACTATCAACAAGACCTACTTTGCAGAAAGTTTGCAGATTTATTTTGTATGAGTGGGCAGATTATTGTTCACAGATCAAATATATAATGAAAGTGATTTTGAAAACTTGTCTGCCGTACTGACACCATACAATAAAGCTCTGCAAATATTGACGAATCCTTGGTAACAGGAGCAATCAGTTATAGAAATACCAAGAAGTAATCAGTGCACAGAAAATGCTATTAAAGTGATCCAAGAACTGTATGAAGTTTGCAAAGACAAGGACAAACTGCAACAACGGTTCATCTTAAGTAATAAGAAATGAAAAAATGTTGGTTTTTGTAAAAGTACAGTGTTTAAATGTTTATAGTACAACAGTATATGTTT
The DNA here is from genome assembly GCF_019175285.1 of Sceloporus undulatus. Lineage (NCBI taxonomy): Eukaryota > Metazoa > Chordata > Lepidosauria > Squamata > Phrynosomatidae > Sceloporus > Sceloporus undulatus. Next base: position 86,296,462 of record NC_056524.1, on the reverse strand, counting down.
GTTATGTGATAAATAAATAGGTTACTATGTTGTTTCTATGGAAAAATTGTGTATTCCGTTCTTTTTAAAGAAGGGGGTGACCTTCTTTTAAGACAGGTAAGAATTAATAGGTTTTTAATTGGTTTTAATTTAGACAAAAGTTCATCAGCAAATGATACAGGAGTATGACATTGTGAAACTTTCATACCCCTAATGCATAGCCAACATCTGTTGTAAACAGCACTGGTCAAAAGTAAAGTGCATCTGCACTGTTTCCTAACAGTGGGTGAAAGGATTTTTAACACACACACACACACAGGTCAAAGAATAAACACTACAAGGTAGCTAATTTGATGATTTTGTTCAGTAGGAACTAGGTCATACTGCTTTTTGCAAGAAATGGAAAAATCATTAAATATCCTTGCCCTGATGCTTCCATGACATTGATTTTGTCCTCTCTGCTTCTCTTGCTGTTTTTGCAGTTCATCTATCTGAACTGTCTACCCACACTGTTATGTGCCATGGGTTTTTTTCCCTACAAAATGAAAGCAATGGATTTATGTTCAAGTTCTGGTGTCCTTCACTGTTTAGATCATTCCCAGAACTCCTCCAGAACTCCCTCAAGTTATTCACATGTGATAAAAATGCACTCATTCCCAAGTAATTATTTCATATACATATGCAATACAAAACACAGACAGGATAAAATAACCTAAGAAATATCTTAAACTGAAATCAAAAGAACATTCTGTTAAAGGAAAGCCCACTAAGGGGGGGCATGCTCAAAAAATTAATTTATTAGCAGTGTTAAGAACTAAGGAAATTATCTCTGTTTTCAGTAAAACATACATAAATAAACCTAACATCTTACTTTAATTAAGCTACATTTTAGAAGTCTGCAGGTGTTTATTATTAAATCTATGGCCCGGTACAGACGGTCCAAAAGCAGCACAACTGCGCCAATACTAGGCCTCGGGAGTGCGCAACAACTGCATGCTCCAGAGCCCTAGTATGTATGGGCACCACCATTTTGGTGTGTGCACATTTAGACAGCGCATGTACCAATGTCATGTCTTGAGTGACACATCGAAACAGCGTGGTGCACAAGACATGTCACTGCAACGCCCCGGGACACAAATGGCGCCTTAGTGGAGTCACAGGAAGGAGCTCCATTTCAGAGCTCCTTTTGGCAGCAGATTGTTGCCGCAGCCATGTGGTTGCTGTGGCAACGATCTAGAGAAGAAAGGGATGGCCATCCCTTTCTTCTCATCTGTACTGGGCCCTAATGTTACACTAACAACATGAAAGATGGCAATTAATCTCCCTCATACATTGGAAAGTAATATGGGCTGTGGCTCTCTCATATCACCTGGGGCAAAGCCTGTGGAAATACCTGCTGAAGGGGTCTGGAAGTTACAGCCCCAAAAAGGCAGTGTTTCCAAGTCCTGATCTTAATATGCAATATTGTGGAAAGTAGTCGTGTTATGTCATGCTTATCTACTGTAGAGTGTAAAGGGGCACTTCTGATAGAAAATGGCATATACGACATTGGAGGGTGAGATCTCCTTGTTTACAGACAGCCCTCCCAACCTCAAACAAGTATTCATCTACAAAAGGATACAAAATACAGTAACAAGATGCCATAAACCTATTATATGTCCATATGCCAACTCTGTTTCAACATTTACCAAGAACAACAGTATAGATCCTAATAGCCTCACCCACAATGAAAAGTATTTGCTCATCCTCCAATGAAATCTATGCCATCTTCTGACAGCAATACCTTTCTGCACACTGGATAGATTGTATCTGAGAGGACAAATCGACATAAATTATATGTTAGAAATGGCAATATCCTCAAACCAGTGGCAGAACATTTTAATCTTTCTGAAGGTACAATCACCAATCATCAAGTAGCCATTCTGGATTTTAAAAAAAAGAAATCAAAGGAAGGTTAGGATGCGAAACTGGTGAATTGGAATATATCCACAAATTCCTATCTATTAGCAGAGGTACAAACAGACAATCCTTGTAATTTGCACATATTAATATATGGAACCTCACAATTGCACATGTAATAAAAAAATCCCCCTTCAAAGGAATGGACTCTCAAAAGTAAGCAGAATGTATTGCTTTGACATCTATAGAGTAACAGGGCAGCTGCTTAACAATCACATCTCAGTTTATAAAACTCTATGGAAGGTTTATGGCCAGTTTCTTTCTGTACTCCAATACCCTCTGATATCATCCCCAGAAGCATGTAATTGCTTAAATACTAGCTGTTTTAACATTGTACTCCATCAGTACTTCTGAAGAAGTGAACTGAAGTCCAAGCAATGTCATGCTAAAATAGATAAGTTAATCTTTAAGGTGCTGGTAGATTGCTTCCCCAGTCTTTCTTTTTTATGCTGAAACAGCTGGAAACAACTATCTATTTGTAAACAAGCAAGCAAGCTTTCAAGAGCACAAGAGAAAAAGAAGCACACAGTGACACACTTAGAAAACATCAAGTGCAAATGAAGAATGGTACATACTTTGCCCATCATACCACCACTGTGGTATTCTGGAGGTAGCTGTAGTCGTAGGAAAGCTTTGTGGTTGGCAGCAAGTGCAGCCTACTCCAAATTGTAATGGAATATTATGCAAAAAATGAAGATCACAGAAGTAGGCACATTTCAAAGAAAAGACACACAGAACAAAAAGGAAGTATTAAAGGAAGATAACAGTGAAATATGAGTAAACACATACAGTAACAATATACTGGATATAAAATGTTTGTGGAACTTATAATGAAACAGCAGAGACCCTCATTATTAATACAAAGATTAAGTCTGTTGTTATGAGATCAATATGATCCCATAATTATTACTCAGGAACACTTCAGTATGTGTAAATAACCAAATGTACTAATATCACAATACAGTAATTTGAAGAAATTTACAGGGCAAAAGTAGCTTATTACTATGAATAAACTTCAGCTTATCATCTTGAACAAAATATATAGTTGTCACCAAAAATTTACAATTGTAATACAAGCAATAGCCAAAGCTATGAATAAAAGCTTTTTGCTGCCAGCCGCCTACTCCTGCTTTTGAAGTGGAGACTGCAGCACTCCTATTCCTTTATCTATCACATCCTTTGTCTCTCTCCAGCCTCATATCTCACATACAACACAAGTAGCAAACAAACAAGCTGTAAGGATGGAAAAAGACACAAGACTGGAGAAAAATACAAGGATCTGTGAAATCACGGGTGGTTTGGATTCACACTGAACATACACTTGGATTCCCACCATTTCACAAATCCACTCTCCAGTCATGTCTCTCCCAAGTCTCACAGCTTTCTCCACCCTCACAAATACAGTATATATTACACTACTTGTGTTATGTACTGCATATTACATATATGGAAATACAGTGGGCCCTTGGTATCTGCTGGGATTTGGTTGCAGGACCACCACCCCCATGGATACCAAAATCTGTGGATGCTCAAGTCTCATTAATTACAATGGCACATTAAACTGATTTTCCTCATATAAAATGACAAAATCAAGGTGTGCTTTTTGGAATTTAAAAATATTTTCAAGCCATGGATGCTTGAGGCCGTGGATAAAAAATCCATAGAGAGGGAATGCTGACTGTACAGGTATTCCAAAATCCAACCGGCCCACCAAAACAAACAGAAATACGAAACACTTCTGGATCCAAACATTTCCAATAAGGGGTACTCCACTTGTACTTCAATTCACTATCTTATTTATTTCTGCCTGGAAGAAAAAGCCATGAAAGCTAAACAGTTAATTAAACCTACAGAACTAGCACAGCTGTGTACTTTCTGTTTAAACACATGGGTTGAAGTCCAAGAGTTTACACAGATGGCAACAAATATAAAGCAATAAAGTTTTTCATGAAGTTACAAAGTTATACAGGGCATTTGTCAACACATTATACCTACTAACTAGGAGTGAATTTTCTTAGCTTTGAAGATCAGTCAAGATGTGGTGACTTCAGGATATTTAAGGGGTTATCCAGATGGTGAAAATAATCTAAGTAGAATCTGGGTTGAATCTTTGTTGTTCACATGCATTTCGAATGCATCCAATTAAGTTGGGGGAGGGGGGGCTGCCCAAAAACCATTTGATCCGGGATAGTCAATCTTGGATATTTTTCCATTTTTCTAAAACATTTGCATCATCGGTAACTGATGCGAATAGACCTGGGATAAACCAGGATAAAATTCTCCATGCCTTGAGCGTGCTTCAAATACATTTGAATCATTGACATCATCTTTATTCAAGTGCTGGCATGTGTGAGCAACAGAACTCACAGAGATGCACAGATGTGGTTCCATAATGGGAACAACAAAACCAGAATGTGTGAATGAAATTATTTGTATTGTCACACTAAAAAATGATATGTGAATAAACCCTAGGTCTCAACAGTCACAATAAAAATGGTCAGTCCTGCATATCAGACATTGAAATCAAGAGTTACACTATGTAGGATTCCTTCTATCATAGATGGCAGAAACTGACAAACATTGGCATCACTGGAAGACTTACAGAGCTAGGGATGGACTTCAACTAAGCACAATAGTATTGTTTTTTATAAGGTATTTCATGTGGGACAATTGGGGGAGACAGGCAACACATTCTAGTTAGGACAAATGTATAAAAAGAGAAATATTATTATTATTATTATTAACCTTTATTTATAAATAGCAAAAAAGTAGTATTTTTAAACCATGCAGCCCTCAGAAAATTTTTGACTTTTTTTTATATCTGGTATAACATAATGTCTATAGCCTATTAAAATGTATTATTTAAAAAAAATCAATGCAATATTAACATTTAAACTAGACGAATACTGTCAGTGCTGTACAGTGCATTACAATATGCTAGACACCTTTTAGTTATAAATTAGACCTACTAACAATGCACTTGACATATTATGGCCCAGGTTTCAAATCTCCGTTCAGTCACAGAAACCCACTGGGTGACAAATCACAACCTGTCAGCCTCAGAGGAAAGCAACTGCAAACCTCCTCTGAACAAATATTGCCAAGGAAACCCTGTAATAAGTTTGCCTTAGGGTCACCATAAATCAAAAATTACTTGAAAACACACAACAGCAACAGCAACAACAAGTATGGCCCTAACCCTTCTAAAAAGTGGTGTTTTGTTTTTAATTATTGGAGACAAGCCACTACTTCTTGCAGCCCTACTCTTGCTTTGAATAACTATGGTTCTTTGGATCTGAGATACACTTACATGGACACAGACCTTTGGGTGAAATCTGAAAGTTGTTTGGCATGTTAAGAACCTCATTTTACTAAATCCTAAATAAATAATCTAAAAACAACATAAAATAATCCCATCTCAGGAGAAATAAATACATAAATGTTACGTGTCCATCTTTGCCAGAATTCCAGAACTGTGAGAGACAGCCATCTGAAACCTGGCAGGGACAGTAAAAGGATTCTGGAGCTCTGCACTAGAGTTATTTTCCTTTTAAAACTGATTATTTATAGTTAATTAAAAACTGTATTTATTATGTGTAGTATAGTTTGCAGTAATTCTTTTCAGAAGAACACTAAATTCTATAGAATGTCTATTAGAGAATCCTGATATCTAAATGAACTATGTGACTTGTACAGTATCACATGTTAATATATGTATATACTCAATTATAAGTCAACCTGATATATAAGTCGAGGGCAAGTTTTGGGGCCAAAATTATGGATTTTGATATGACCCAAGGATAAGTCGATGATAAAACTGAGAGACATATAACAATAGATGAAGCAAAGGAAAACAATGACAAAGAACTTAGAAAATTCCAGCTTGCATAATTGTTTGTGCTCACACTAAAGGGGTGAGGTCAGTGCTTCAAGGACAGATTATACTCTTCATATATATGCACACACGTTTGTGTGTGTGAGAGTTAAAGTACAGTACGTACATTGACCAATGGATAAATCGACTTAGGTTTTTTGGAACAACTTTTTGACCTAAATTTCTAGACTTATACAATAATCCTATGTGGAGAACATGAGCAAGTTTCAAAATTCCAGATTAAATATGTGTGTGCTCCACAGATCATTAATGCACTTGGGACTGGGCTGTTGGCCAGAAGGTTACACATTTTTAGCTAATCAGACTTCGAGTCCATATCTAAAGGGTGAAACAGACCACCCCTTTGCGCCGGCTTTGGGGTGGCTGCCCTGTAGCCGGTGTCACACCACCTGCCTGACTCTGGCAGCACCACTAGAAAAGCCAGCTTTTTGCCAGTTCAAAAAGAAGTGACATTTTGCTGCCTTTTTTGGGGCCAGCAAAAAGCCAGATCGGGGCTGTGCCATGTGGTTGCCACAGTTCCAATCTGGCTTTCTCAGGGGCAGCTTGAAGCCACACCTTCAGGGCCATGTTTCATCCCTAAGTATAACAAGTTAACATCAGCAGAGATTTTTAGATGTGACATTCCTGCCCATTCTAAACAAAACAATGACAAATAGACAAAAGTCTATTCTGTCTTGGTGCATAAGCTCAGCTGTCCCGCTACAATGTTCTCTGGGTTTTCTGTAACTCTACTTCACACAAAAACATGTAAAGGTTATTTTGTTTTTCTGTTTAAAAGTTTTCAATAAAATATCTATCTGTACACATGTTTGTGTACACATTTGTTTCAAACTGCAGTTCAGCCATAAAGGTTTAGGTAGTCATGAGAAATTAGGAAACCTAAGATGACCTACCATAAACAATATATTAGACATAATAAGGTGACCCCTTAAAAATTCACAAAGCAGAATATTTGTAATTTATTTTGCAGATAAATACTCTGACAGGCTAAAGCAGAGTCAGTTATACACTATCATCACTGATTGAAATTGGCAGCCAGAGTTCAACTCTCCAAGGAGCTTCAGCAACATAAAGGGGCATAGGAAACTGTGACCTTTAATTACATGCAAGACCAGTTCTGTTTTGAGAACTGAACTGCAGGATGTAAGAAGTAGCTCATAACTTCATGATGTAAGACTCTCAGTGGAGCAGTAAATTAGCAATACAGAATTTTAATGGTTTACTTTGTGGGAGTCAAGGAGGATAACATCTCATCTTAATCTTATCACACAATATTTCATGGCTGCAACAACATAAGGGGAGTTAAAAAAACAGCAAAGGTCTTTACCCTTGGGTAAGGGGTTACAGCCTTATCATTATGAGCACCTACAAAACTACCAAAGCATTTTCATTTTTAGCTTGGTTAGGCTCAAAGGCTATGTCTCAACCTACAGTATACATTAATGATTCCATAATTACATAACTGTTGTTCTCAGCTTTATACTCTCCTTCTCCTTCCTTTACAAAAATGTCTCCTCTGTTTTAAACATACTTTATGGAGGGGGACAATGTAGAATTGTTATCTGCACAGCAGATAATAAAAGCTCTCCTTCTTCCCTTTTATCAATTGTTTTCTTCTTTCTGTGCTCTTTTCTTGGTAGTACTACCATGCATGCATAAAAACCAAACTGTGTGCAATATGAACACAGCACTAGAGAATATCCAGTAGCTAGAATTAAACAAAAGTACAGATCTTCCATGCTTTAGACTGTTGCAGTGCTTATTGAATATTGTGCTGGTTTTAATTGCTTAATTTGTTTTTAGCAATATTTGCTAGCTACTTTGAGAGTTTTCAAAAGTGTAAATATAGGGGCGGGGGGGGGGGGGGGGAGAAGGAAGAACTGAAGGCCAGATCCACCTGCATTCTAAACAAGATCTAGATGTTTTTAACTCTCTTCACTACCAATGATTAGAGGTTGAGTTTCTCCATTCACTTTGAACAGAGTCCCCTTCACAGTCATAGCTGTGCACAAAGTACTGTGATCAACTAGTGTTTGCACAACAGTGAGAAGAAAAGCTTGTAAATGCCATAGTGGAATACAGAAAATGAATCTGATGAATGCGTATATGATTAATGATTACATAGTCCTGCAGGCATGTGCATGACTGAAAAGGGTAGAGTGTGATTGTGCCCAGATAAAAATTACCCATGAAGTAATTATATTGTATCAAACACCAGAGCTAACTGGGCTAGTTAACTGAATCCTTGGCAACATCACCTGAACTTTGTGTAGAAAGAGGAAATGATCTAACTGACTTCCTTTCTCTGTTTCCATCCCTAGTCAATCTTCAGCATAGACAGAGATGCTTCATAGTGTGCTGACAAGAATATTTTTACAAGTTTCCTTTCATTCATGAGTTGTTTTTCTCGCCAGTTCTCCAGCCTCCCCACTACTCAAGCCTGGAGTAACCTGGTGACAGGAAATATAGAATAGAGAGTGGCATCTAGAAAAGTATAAGGGAACATGTACTGACTTATCAGTATGTGAAAATGCTAGAGCCAGGGTAACCTGTGAAGGAAGTGAAGGTTGCTCCAGTGAGTCTCATACCAATCATTTCTGTTTATAACATTTTAAAAAAATCAATCCATATTTCCCAGTAACATTAGGGCAATGTATATGTGATACAGTCCATCTTATTATCATGATAGGTTATAAAGCAGTAACTGATTCAAAATCTGCAACCATGCTTATTGCTCTACATATTAAATGTGTCGCTTCAGAAGCTACAAGATACTATCTCTCTTTCACTTCTTGTATATCCTTTGTTTTAGAAAAAAAATAGCAAATAATGGCCCCGTACAGACAGGCCAAAATAAAGCTGCTTCGGGTCACTTTGGACTAGAGCATGGCTTTGGCACAGCTTCTGGACTATGCATCATTTAAACAGCATACCTCCAAAGTGACCCGAAGGAGCTTTATTATGGCTTGTCTGCACAGGCCCAATGAGGGATAAAATTCAAAATATCACAAAGATGGTAGAAGACATAAGCACTCTACAGTCCCTAATATAAAGATAGGACCTTCACTAAGCAGACCAGATGTGCGTAAAACACAGCAATCAGTCATAGGTGTAAATATAATTCTTATAGTGAGCAGGAAAAGCTACTAGCATAACCTACCAGAGAAAGAAGAAAAGACGGGAGGGAGGTAAGGAGGAAAGCTGCTGATCACAAAGAATAGTAGGGAGTGCCTTTTTGCCTCTTTCAAAGTGCCATTAGATTACATCTTATACTAGGATGCCACTAGTGTCATGCTGTTAGTGTCAAGAACAACTGAGAGAAAGGGTTGCTATAAGGACCTGCTGCCACTTCCCTGTAGATGCATTTGCCAACTGATTTATCACCTGATCGAGGGGTGGGGGTGGATTCCCTTTGTGATTGTGGAGCACATGAGTAAGATGTTCTCAGAAGGGCTCTTCTTTGCTACTACTGTAATTGTATGTTTGGTTCTTTCTTCTTTTAGTCCAGGGGTAATCACAGTCACCACCAAAGGCTATCTTTGCAAGTCTTCAACTGCTCTCATTCCTCTTTTTTCTCTTAAGATGGCCAATGTTGCTCTTTTAAGCTTCAGGGGAGCACTATTGATTATTTTGCTTTCAGCTGTTATGGAGCCTTAGAATTATAGAATCATAGAGTTGGAAGAGACTGCAAGGGCCATCCAGTCCAACCCCCTGCCATGCAGGAAATCCAAATCAAAGCATTCCTGACAGATGGCCATCTAGCCTCTGCTTAAAGACCTCCAAGGAAGGAGACTCCACTACACTCTGAGGGAGTTTGTTCCACTGTCGAACAGCCCTTACTGTCAGGAAGTTCTTCCTAATGTTGAGGTGGAATCTCTTTTCTTGTAGCTTGCATCCACTGTTCCGGGTCCTGTTCTCTGGAGCAGCAGAAAACAAGCTTGCTCCCTCCTCAATATGACATCCCTTCAAATATTTAAACAGGGCTATCATATCACCTCTTAGCCTTCTCTTCTCCAGGCTTAACATCCCCAGCTCCCTGAGTCGTTCCTCATAGGGCAAGGTTTCCAGACCTTTCACCATTTTAGTCGCCCTCCTCTGGACACGCTCCAGTTTCTCAATGTCCTTTTTGAATTGTGGTGCCCAGAACTGGACACAATATTCCAGGTGGGGCCTGACCAAAGCAGAATACAGTGGCACTATTACTTCTCTTGATCTAGACACTATACTTTTATTGATGCAGCCTAAAATCGCATTGGCCTGTTTAGCTGCCGCATCGCACTGTTCACTCACGTTCAACCTGTGGTCTACTTGGACTCCCAGATCCCTTTCACATGTAGTTTCATTCAGCCAGGTGTCCCCCATCCTATATCTGTGCATTTTATTTTTCTGCCCTAAGTGCAGTACCTTACATTTCTCCGTGTTGAATTTCATTTTGTTAGCTTTAGCCCAGCTTTCTAATCTATTCAGGTCATTTTGAATGTTGATCCTGCCCTCTGGAGTATTAGCTATTCCTCCTAATTTGGTGTCATCTGCAAATTTGATAAGCATGCTCTCCCAATTCTGTCATCCAGGTCATTGATAGGCCTTCCTGACTTCTTTTTTTAAAAGCTTTGTACACACCCTTTTTTCAAAATGTACTGTATTTTCTGGCGTATAAGACTACTTTTTAGCCCAGGAAAATTTTCTCAAAAGTTGGGGGTCGTCTTATACGCCGGGTGTCATTTTATAGGGCTGAAACTTCTGAGCCAGACTGGAAAATCTGCGGTCACCGCATATGGTGGGGGGAGCTCAAAAACGTCAGCGGCCGCATACCCTCCGTATGTGGTGACCGTATGAAAGTAGCAAGGGCGGTGCTGTACAAGTAAGGTAGAAGAAAATCTTGGAGACAGGGAGGGCTGAGCAGGCAGGGAGAGCTGATCAATCCAAGCAGGCTTTGTATACAACAGGTTTTCCTGCTAAGTACCTGCATGTTATAAGCATTTGAGTTAAAATTACCAAATTGAAATCAAATCTGATGTTTTTTAAATTTTTATTTGGTGTGCGCTGGAAGAGGGGTAGTCTTATACAGCGAGTATATCCCAAACTCTATATTTTAATTGGAAAATTTGGGGGTCGTCTTATACGCCCAGTCGTCTTATAGGCCGGAAAATACGGGTACATAGGCCCTTTTCAAAACAGAAAGTATTCTAGTACCATGCCACTTCTCAGAGAAAACGAAGTATACAGAGATTGCTGTTCCCCCTTATTGCTCCTCTCATTGTTTGTTTGTTTTCATAGAAGAGGCAGGACAAGAAGACAGAAACAGAAAAGAAACAGCAGAGCCAGGAGACAACAAGGATTTGATATGGGTCCCCTACATATGACTATGTTTGGGCAAATGCCAAGCAATGCCAATCCATTGTTGGTTCTGGAGGAACAGAAAATACGAAAACATAAGACAAGTTGTTCATTGATTTTTGTGTGACAATCATCAAAACATAATCCTATTCACTGCTTTCTATAGTTGTAGTAAGTTTGGGAGCTGTACTGCCTTCCTGCATCATAGATCTGCTAGCACACTAATTGCTGGAATGGGTAAAGAACCATGTTTCTAAAAGCTACGTTTTTGTACAATGATTCCCAGAATCCCTCAGCCAAGCATGACCAGTTTTGCTATGGCATTGAGAAGGCCTTAGCATTGCTTCCAACTCATCAAGGCAATTTGATATCATCAGACTGGGGATGAGGTGAAAGGATCTTGCTCACAGTAGGATGGAGGGGATGTGAGTGCAACATGTGTGCAACTGTACAATGTGATACATGTGCAAATATGTGTGTGGGATGTGCAATGTACATATGCAAGTATGCCCTGTCTAACTTCACCTCCAACACCTTACACTGTCCTCAATCCTTTTCTGCTTCAGTGCTTCCTGGTAATAGAGGTATTTACGAAACATAACATTTCTAACAGTGAAAACAACACTCACTCCTTCACAAATTTCCCCCCAGAAAAACTGAATTGTTCTACTATTATACATAACACATTTCCTTTATCCCACATCTGCTACCATAGATTCCATTTACTTTATATAATCCAATCTATTTTCAAGAGTTAAAGTAGTTAACAACAGTTTAAAGACCAAAAGTAAAGTATGGGCTACGTGAATCATTTACTGTTTATTGGGAAGTTGAGTGCTGAATCATCACTTCCATCCAATTTCCAGCATTAAGCTTAAGCACACTGCAGTGTTAAGTCAGCCGTGTGCTATGCACTGAATAACCAATAGACATTTCCATTTGTCTTTGTGCAGTGTGGAACAGAATCAGATGGCTGTCCTGTAGTGTATCCAAACTGAATCTAAAGCCCTGCAGCTAGTAGAAGAGATGCTGGCAGTGTTTGTGGGGACCAAGCTCAGAAATCAGATTCAAGCACTTGGAAATTACACTCTTTAATTTAAGGGGAAATTACAAAGAGTTTTGCAAAATTATTTCTCATGCAGAGATTAACAGAAAAACTCTCTTATAATACAGTACTAAAAATTGGGGTTCTCTATATTTCCTAATTCGCTATACTGCAGATTTGGTGGAGATGTCAATGTCAACATGGTATCAATAATTCAGATTTGCTCAGATCATGAGTGCATTCTCCTTTAGAGAGAAAATTCAATGTGGAAACAAGAAATTAATGGACAGCTTGTCTGTTACTAGTTGGTGACATTTTAGTTCCACCGAGATAAAGAACATTCTGGCTATATTTTTATCAGAAGATTTTACGTAAATATATAATAACAACTATGGCAGGCTACATATATCTAGTGAAAAGGATGTGAGCAATTATAGACTCTATTTGGTGAGCAGAGCTTGAAAGATTGCCCCCTAGAGAATACTCAATAGATTTTTCTTAAGTATTTCCATCTTAAAACTAAAGAGTTTATCACATGGGGGAAATTGGAAATTTAAAAGGATCAGAAGTTGGAAGTTTAAAAGGGCCAGAACCTGTGGTTATCCAGAGTATCAGGCACAATTGCACAAATGGTTTTCACATGACACTGCCCACAAACCGCTTAGAATTCGACAAGAAAGTGACATGAATAAGGAAATAAGCATTTTCAGGAAAATATCAGAAATTAATTTCCATTTCATTCAGAAATTGGTTTTTTGCGCAATTGCTGTAGTGTGTGTGTGTGTGTGTTGCTTCAATGACAGCGATCCCCAAACTGTCCCCTTTAAGGGATTTTGGATTTCAGCTCCCAAACTCCCTGGCTATTGGCCAACATGGCTGAGGCTTCTGAGCTCTGAAGTCTAAAATCCCTTAAAGGGGACCGTTTGGGGATCACTTCAGCCTTCCCACCAAGCCAGAGCTCCTAAAGAAACAGCTACTGAGGAAAAGCAGGGACACACAGAGAGAGAGATTTGTCATGGTCTACGTGTGAAAATCATTTGTGCATTTGATTGCTTTTTCAGGATGCATGCACTTTTATCATTATCAGGATGGAGGCACATTTGGTCCAGTCATGTGCAAACCATTTGTGCATTTGTGCACAAAAGCAGATTGATCTCATATTCTGCATGGAATAACAACACCTTGCATGTGAAAACCATTTGCACAATTGTGAGTTAATAATGGGTTCTTACCATTTTAAACTTCCAATTTTTACCCATTTGATAAACTCCTAAGAAATCACAGTATCAGAGATCATCCTTAATCTGGCACTGTTAAAACCATAAATATTCTGGCATATAACTAAGTAGAATTGAAAATTCAGGCATATATTTTTCCTCAATTGTGTGTTTGGGCTTGTACTTTAGAAGAACTATTCTGTGTACCACTCTGTGTTTAAAAAAATATGGAGTATATGTGATATTGGAAAATACAGAATAAGAGATGTATACTCAGAAAAACAATGTTATCCAGACGATGTCTTTCACCTGCTACCAGATCCTTCTGCCAAAAGATGCCAAGGACTGAACTCAGGACCTTCAACATGTTAACTGTGGACATCCGCTGGCAGAATGGCAGAGTCTAGTGAAACTGGGAGGAGATAACAGCCTCCTTATGCACACCTACACCTTTTCTGGAGGGATGGGAAAGTTTTTTGAGCTGGTTTGGGCGAGCTGCAGAGGGCTTGAGGACAGTGAGGAAGCAAGTCCCACTGAGATTGCCACTACAATGTTGGATTTACCCACAAATGCTCTGCCATTGAGCTGTAGTCCCCTGTATATACATTATACAACAGAAATGAAGACTCAGGCTGCTGCCACACTGTAGAATTAATGCAACATGACACTGCCTTAATTGGCTTCATCCTATGGAATCCTGAGGTTTGTTGTGCACAACACAACTTTGTGTTGTGGCACCAGAGTTCTCTGACAGCGAAGGCTAAATATCTCACAAAATTACAAATTCCAGAATTCCATAGCATTGAGCCATGGCAGTTAAAACAGTGTCAAACTGCATTAATTCTGCAGTATAGTTGCAGCCTATAAGGGACCCAGGTTTAATAGCTTAATCTTGTCACTTGTGTTTGGTCTTTAGCCATGAAATTTAAATTCTCCAGCCTCTCTGCATCTGAAAAAAACACTTTTTCTCATATGGAAATCACTATTTGTGTGTGTGTGTGTTTCTGTTTCTTCAAGTCACCTGTTGACTCCAAGGTAAGTCAAACTAGCTGTGTTCCTCTTGAGCTTCTAAGCATACAGGTAAAGCTCTTTGTCCTTAACACCAGAGTGGCTTTTCTGGTTATCTGAATGTAATTAAAAAGAAACTGGTTTATTTTAAAAAACATTTTCTTGGTTTTAAAATTGTTTTTACTTGTTCTGTCTCTATTTGCTGTACATTGCATTGGGAGTCCAGGCAGGCTACTCTGTGTGTGTGTGTGTATGCCTGTTGACTTATGGTGATCCCATGAATTTCATACGGTTTTCTTAGGCAAGGAATACTCAGAAGTGGGTTTGCTAGTTCCTTCCTCTGAAATATAGGTCCAAAACACCCTGCAGAAATAATCCGGTTTGAGATGCTTTAACTGCCCTGGCTCAATGCTAAGGAATTCTGGGAACTGCACATTTAACCTTCTCTGTCAGAGGACAGATAAACTACAATTCCAAGGATTTCCTAGCACTGAGCCAGGGCAGTTAAAGCAGTCTCAAACTGAATTATTTCTGCAGTGTATTTTGGACCATAATCTACAGCACCTGGTATTCATTGGCTGTCTTCCATCCAGCTCTTAACCAGGTCTTATCCTACTTAGCTTCCAAGATCAGGGTGCCTTTAGGGTATTTAGACCATTGAGAATCACATTAATCATTGCAAACTGCCTGAATGAATTACTGCTGAATATTTGAAAGATAAATCAGTTATTACAAAAACATGCCTAGTGGAAGCTATTTTGATGATATTCAGTTGACATTTGTGTACAGGAATGTAGCAAACTGCATGATTTTCTTATCACTGTATAATATATTTTCTGCTTCTACTCTTAGAGAAGGATAAAAAAGTATAACACGGAAGCTGAGCCTTCTCACCACTAAAAGTTATGTTCAACCCCTTTAAAGTTCACCAGGCAGGGCCCAAGCCTGTTTATAGGCTTTGCAGTCTTTATAGGCACTGCCCCTTGAAACTTCTCTATTGAAAAGAAATGGTGTTTGTATCTTCAATCATGTAAGAGAGGATCTGCATGGGCTTTAATTTTCTACATAGTGTCAATACAATTTTTAAAAGATACTCCATATTTAATAAACTAAGTATTAAAATAGGTAAAATTTTGGTAAAATATGACCATTCAAATGACAACTTGTAGTATCATTTGTAATTGTTTATTTATTTTATTTTGACAACCTATATTGAAAGCATGCAGTATGGTGTAATAAAGGTTTTTATAATTTAGTCTGATGCCTGTTTCCAGGATTTTTCAGATCTCCTCATTGGTGTGTATGTGTGTGGAAAATAACTGCCAAGGAAAATATAATGCACAATAAGCACCTATAGTAATTTTCATTATTTTGCTTTTAGAAGCCTAGCGTGCAAATCTGTGGAGGAAATAATCTCTCTCTTTCACAAACACACACACACACACACACACACACACACAAACACAAATGGAGGGAGGACGAGATGTAAATACTTAAATAGATACTCTTTATATTTTGACTCTATATTTTGGGCGCTACTTCCATTGGCTGGCTTTTGAGGTTCAAACAAATTTGTTATCACAATGAAAATCACATATGAAATACAACTCGTCAACAGCATGATATTTTCACTGAGAGGATTTCAGCATTATTTTCCTGAAATCCTATGAAAGTTGAAGGGGACCAGAGCAGGCCATAAATTAACGCTCTGCTCACTGCAGAATATTATTTTAGAAACTAGGTTTATTTCCATAAAATAGGATACAAGTCATTTACAATACAGGCCTGCTCAAAGAGACTTATCTCAAAACTGCATTAATGGCTACAGCCATAATTTGCAGCATTACAAATTATGTCACAGCATCATGCCTCATAGAAACCTCATAATATGCAGCTTTTCTGCTTAAATTTTCTTTAAGAAGAATATTTCATTGTATTCTCCATATTTGTTTTAAAACACAGAATCTTAAACACTTACTGTGTTTTTCTGAGCCACCATATCCTGAAAAAGAAAAGAAAAAATTAAAATGATGTTGGAAGTGTTTTTCTGACTCATCATATCCTGTAATAGAAAGGGGGAAAAAGTGATATTGAAAATGAAAATGAAGATAATAAGCATATTATTTTCTTCAAGCATAGCTTAAACTTTTTGTTTTGTTTTCAAACATGCAGGTATTTTTCTGGTTTGTGATCCTGATCTGTGGCGCTCGTTGATTTGGTTGCAAACCACTATTAACTTTTATAAGATGTGACACTCCAAAGAGGACACAAAGGGATGGGGAGACCTTAAATAGTCTCTGTCTGTACCCCATCTCATGCAGCATCTTGGTGCACAGCACCACACACAAAGAATTCTAGGCTCTCATCATGGAGGCAATCAAAGATGTACCCTCACTCACAGCAATGTTTGCCATGCAGGTTCAGCTACCTATAGCTTTTATAGGAAGGAAAATTTACCATTAACTTTCCAGATATTGTTAGATTATAACTGCCATTAACCTTTTCAAGAACAACCAACTGAAGGGGATCAGGGATATTGTAGTCTGGAGGGCTGGGTGGTACATTTTGTACAGGTAATTGCAAGAAATCCAGTAAGCTGCTGTAGTTTAAACATTGGACTTAATTTCCTTCATGAATCATAGGTTTTTAAAGAACTACTTTGACTTCTGGTTTTCATTTTAACACTGACATAGGTATATAGGGTAGGCGCATAAGAACCCATACATAGAGATCCAAATGATAGTGCTATCTCTTTTTCTAACTCTATTGTACAATTTTTTTAAAAAAACTTGTAATATTTAAGTTGGGGTAAATCAGAAATCTTTTCTGTGATTTCTCTGGAATCTGGAAGGTTCTGCTTCACTATCCAACTTATTTAATAAATGCTGAAACTGATTCTAGGGAAATATTCTAAAAAATAGTGCTTGTAAAAGAAATATAAAGAAATACATTTGATGCATCAGTATAAACTACACACGATACAGTACTTCTCAACTTTTTGTTGTTGTTAACTGCCATTAAGTTGACTTAGACATATGGCAACCCTATGAATGAAGGCTGCATTTTATCACCCTATGCTTAACTTGTATGCTGAACGTATCATACATAAAACAGGATTAGAGTTGGAGGAAGGAACTGGAAGAAGAAATATCAACAATTTAAGATATGCAGACAACACCATAATACAGTGTGCCCTTGCCTTACGTGGGGGATCAGTTCCGGACCACCACCACCTCACACACATAAGGCAAATAGCATGTATGCTCGAGCCCCATTGGATATAATGGGGCTTGTGTATGATGTGAGACGCAGTGTGCGCGCCATTCATTCTCCCTTCACACAGCTTTCAGTGTAAGCTGAAAGCCACGTAAAAGGTGCCTGTGTATGACGCAGGTGCACTGTACTAGCAGAAGACAACAAAGACTTGGAGCAGTTAATGAAGAAAGTCAAGGAAGGAAGTAGTAGTCAGGTTTACACTGGAATATTAAGAAAACAAAAATAATGACCACAGATGACATTGAAGATATTTAAACAGTTAAAAATTTTCCATACCTTGGTTCAGTCATTAATGAGAAAGGAGACAGTAGTAATCAGAAGAAGGCAAGGGTTTGGAAGAGCTGCTATGAAGGAACTAGACAAGATTTTGAAGTGCCAAGCTACATTACTGAACACTAAAGGTAGGATGGTATTTCCAGTTTCTATGTATGGTTGTTAAAATTGGACAGTGAAGAAAGCTGAAAAAGAAAATCAACTCATTTGAGATGTAGTGCTAGAGAAGATATATGGATACTGTGGACTGCTAAAAAGACCAATAAATCAGTCCTAGAGCAAATAAAACCATCACTATCCTTAAAGCCAAGATAAACTGAAGCTGCTGTACTTCGGGCATATCCTGAGAAGCCATGACTCCCTAGAAAAGACAATAATGCTTGGTAAGATAGAAGGTAGTAGGAAAAGAGGAAGACTGCATTCCAGATGGATAGACCAAATAAAGAAAGCCTTGGCCTTGAGTCTGTAACACCTGAGGAGGGCTGCTGATGACAGGGTGATGTAGGCCCCAAACAGATAGGCTAAAAGTGCCAGCTTCGGGCCGCGTTAGGGATGTGGTATTTACATGATGCACGTCCCGAACATGGCTGGAAGCTGGGTCAAGTCTGCTCCAACCTTGAAGAGCTAGCACAAAAAGGAGCGGCGAAAAGCTGCTCCTTGCTGGCAGCCCAACTGAGGACCATGGCAGAGACCTAGATCAGGGCCAGGCATATGCTGTTGCCATAGTCCCAGAGAAATCAGTGCCAGCATAGCTGTGCACCACTCTTTCACGCCCGTCTGCATGACCTCTTGTAGGTCTCTCATTCATAGGGTTGCCATATGTTGAAATCAATTTGATAGCAGTTAGCAGCAACTATTGTCCCTTCTCTTAAACCTATTTTAATGCTAGAATTTAGTCACAAATCTCTAACATAATTATGGAATAAATGAAGCCATACCTTCAATGATTGAGCAGTATCAGCATCAGTGTCATGGTAGAGTATAACATTATTGGCCATATCAAAGCTTTCACGTACTCCAAGATGATAAAATAGTGATGGCTGTCTGGAAAAATCACTCATATCCACAACAGCTACATCTGCAATAAGAAAACTTGATCAAGCTAGGAGGAAAAAAATCTGCAGCATTATCTCGCAACCAATCACCTTTTCTTATAAACACCAAATCTTGGTTTTGAAGTACATTCTTTTGCCGGGAACACAAACAATCTTATCTCAACTATGAACAAAAAAAAACCATATAAATCAACGTAGCGGGGGGGGGGGGGGTGTACAAAATTTAGCAGTGGTGGTCAACGATCTCCAAAACAAACTATTATTCACAGTGTTAGTGAGAAAGCTTATGGCAAAGTTGACATTTGCAACTCAACATTTGCTGCTGCTGTTGTGTGCCTTCAAATTATTTTGCAACTTACTGCAACCCTAAGGCAAACTTATCATAGGGTTTTCTTGGCAATATTTGTTTAGTATACATTTTGCCGTTGCCTTCCTGTGAGGCTGAGAGTGTGTGGTTTGCCAAAGGTCACCTAGTGGGTTTTTATGGACAAGTGAGAATTCAAACTCTGGTCTCCATGGTTCTATACTCAATACCCAAATACTATAACATAGTGGCTCAATGTCTGGTGCTGGCAAGGAAATAATATATTTAAAGCACTGGGACTAAGAAGTTGCTATTAAGAGCCTTATCGCATGAGAAAAGCAAGCCGAAATGGCGCGGAAGAGTAGTGACTTTCTCCATGCCTCTCCATATGTCACCGTAGCACTTTCATTCTCTTCCAGAGGGGAACAGTCATAAAAGTGTGCCTTTGTCATGCTGGAAAAATCCATTTGACAAAAAGCATGCTTTTATAACTGTCTTCCCAGGGAAGAGAATGGAGGTGCTACAACTGCACACAGAGGCTGGAGAAAGCTGCTACTCTCCTACTCCATTTCAGCTTTCTTTTCTCATGCAATAAGACTCCAAGACATTTATCCTGATGTCATCTGATTTGTTTCCTGCTTCCCACCCTTCTTCAACAGTACTCTGTTTATTGTTGTCATCTGCACATTAGTTAAAGCAAAAAAAAAAAATAAAAATAAATCTCTCTTAAGGCACTCAGATTAGGAAACAGTTTCAATTAGGGCCAAACATGTATTTCTCAAATCACAGCTATGAATTAATAAATATTTGTTATAACATCTATGGCCTATTAAGACTCTGTAGGGAGCAATACTACCCACTCATGGCTGAGAAGTGTTTCCCAACCACATATCCCTCTGCATTTGTGGTTATGTGCACACACACACACCCTAAACATACACATGCAATATCATGCACCATGAAAGAAGTTGTGAATGTTTAGTAAACATATTACATACCCTGTGAATTTTATTACAGCCTTAAAATTTGAGCAATTTGCTTTTTAGACAGAACTTGGAAAAGTTACTCTTCAGGATTCGCAAAAGCCTACAGTTGGCATGTACTATAGGAGTATGAGAGAGTTTTAGTCCAAAAAGTAACAGTTCCAGGCTCTGGTCTATCCCAGAGTAATATTTAAGACTGAAAATTCAGCAGCTTCCTCAATGTTATTCAACATGTTACTGCAAATTGCTAAGCAGTGCCAAGGTTTGTTCACAGCCCAATGATCCAAGTGAACTGTCTATACTGGTGCCAAACAACTTTGATTTTATCTTAAACTTTCACAATTCAGTTGTGGGGGGAAACCCTGAAGCAGAGCATAAATTCGCAACCATATTATTTAGATGAAATTCAAGAATAACACATTTGAAGTATTACTAGGGAATTCTGTATCAGATGAAAGCAGTCTTGAGCATTATGGATGACAACTACATAGGCATCTGGAGAACTCAAAACAATCAACAGCTATATTTTCAATATTTTTAAACAACCTCAGATAGGCTGTTCAAAAATGTAAGCAGTAGAGTGTAAAAGGTTGAAATGTTCAAAATTATAGTTCATGACTTTAATTGTGAAAGTTCATCCTCCCCAATATTCTTTCCCAAATGATTATCTGTCCACTGCTTATTGCAGCTCTAACATCCATATCCAGTAGGGGGCTGCTGGTACATTACCATGTAGTAGAGACACTAGGGACCATAGAGCAAACATACGATGGCTAATATGATGGCACCAAGAAATTCCAAAAGAAAAACAGCATGTGCTTTATAAGCCTTTGACTGCATAAGCTATAGAACACTCTTAAAAACAAGGGAGTACCACTACATTTGATAGTCCTGTACTTGAGACAAGAGGCCACTATTAGAACAGAATATGGACAAATAAAATGGTTCAGAAGGGAGTAAGGCAATGCATGTTGTTAACCTACTTGTTAAACTGGTATGCAGAAAATATCATACAAAGTGCAAGTTTACACTTAGAAGAAGGGGAAGTGAAGATCGAAGGAAGGAACATTAGTAATCTAAGATATGTAAATGATACCATACTACTAGCAGACTTGGAGCAATTACTAAGGAAAGTCAAAGAAGAAAATACTAAGGCAGGCTTGCTGATGAACAAAGATCCTCGTATGGATGTGAGAGGTGGACAATTTAAAAAGTAAATAAAGAAAATCAATTCATTTGAGAAGTGGTGCTGGAGAAGAGTGCTAAGACTATCCTGGACAGCCAAAAAGAGAAGCAAATGGGTTCGTGAGCAGATCAGACCAAGATGATTAAACTATGGCTCTCATAAACTAGCTACATCATAAAAAGGCATGGCTCATTAGAAAAGGCAATAATGCTAGGAAAGATAGATGGCAGTAAAAAAAGAAGATTGAATGCAAGATGGCTAGATTCAAGTAAGGAGGTAATGGGCCTGAATCTACAAAAATCTAAGCAGATCAGTGGAAGATAAAGGGGCTTGGAGATTTCTTACTCACAGAGTCGCCATGAGCCAAGGTTGATTCAAGGGCAGCTAACAAAAACAACAACAAATCAATATAGAATAAAACCAACACAAGGTACATATTGTGGGTTTTCTATGTTGGGATCCTTCCAACCCTACATTTACAGTATGTAGAATTTACATATATGTAAATAAAACAACCATAATTAAAACCTTAATACAGAAAAGATACATCTTAAATGTTACTCCTTACTAAACATACACATGTAAAAATAATATATAATATTATAATTGCATTGCAACCATTGATCCTGCCTGTCCCAGTTAAAGAAAGCAGAATTGACCATGATTTTTCTGTAAAGGCAGCCTTAGGTAACATATTGAATAGGCTTAATCAAACATAATTCCTCCTAAATATATACTAAGACTATGGTGTTGAGTTACAATTGTACCCAAGCATTACATCTATCATCATTCTCCTGCTATACACATCAGTGGCTAAAAATAACATTGCTATTCCTTCCCTATGTTTAGATATCAAGTGTGCTGCATTTGCTTTCACAACAATTTATTTCTATTAATATATAATTAGAAGCATATTTTAAAAGCAGTCTCACTATATGCTCCCAAAATTATTAACTGTACTGAATTTATTTTGTTTGAAAATATATATAGAAAAAATAGACCCACTCCGGTTTCTGTAAAGGGCCAAGCAAATTTATGGCCCTATACAAATAAATAAATAAATAAGTTGATGATGATATAAAACCTTTAGAAACAACATCCATTTCAGTTGGCTAAGGATGGCATCTAAAGAGTTAAAAAGGTGATAGTATAGATTTTATTGTTACAGAGGTTCTTAAATATCCTCTCAAGTTAATGTATGTAACAGAAGAAATATTATGAAAAATCTCATAACTCTTTCCTTATTACGGACCACACACACACACAAAAGATAAATGCATCTACTACTTCATAACACCTTAACATCTTCTAGTTCTTTGGCCTTGGCAAATGTCCCACAATATTTATTCTTGTCCTTGTTCAAACAAAGAAATCTCAGACTTCACCCAAACCAAGGAACTTTGGTTTTATCTCTGTTTACTGATCATAATTAGGGACACACAGATCAATAGCATCTCATTCTCTAAAACTGCTGAGACAAAACCAGAGACCAGGGGGGAAGGGCCTGTGATGTCATGGGTGAGGACCTTTGCAATGCTGTACCAAGAAGAGGAGTCCTTGTGAAACAGACTTGGGGCCATTCACACTGTGGAAATAAACCGGTGTGGAACCGGTTTATTTCTGTGAAGTTCATATTCGCCCAGACTGCAACTGTGGTTTGCTGGGGATGGTGGGTGAAAGCCCATTTGGCACTGGGTCCCTTAATGGGATTTTTTTAAAGAGCCGCAACAATTCACAGCTTTGGTAGTATAAACAGACTACCAAATCAATTCGGATTGTGCTACATCATTCCTGGAGATGGAGGCACCTCCATTTTAAATCAATATGTTGGCAAATGTGAACAGCAACAGGGTAAAAATAGCATGGAGAGATTCAATCAAGGAAAACACAGTGGGGACACCGAACCCATTCTGAATCATTTTATTTTTAATCTTTTTATTCCACTTAAAGAGCATGCAGAAAATGTTGCCACATTTTTGGTTCTCTACAGAACATTTTAAGCCCAGAAGAAGCCTTTTATTCAACATTAAGTGATATGGAAGTCAATTTCTGAGTCACTCTCTAAGGAGAAAAAATATTCCTGGTCTTAAAATGGTCCAGCATCCTTCCAAAAAACATGTCAAAATAGCCTCACATGGTCAATCAGGGGCATTTAGGACCAAAAATGAGAGGGAAGTTAGAAGTCACATGTGGCCTGAAGGCTACACATTCAGCATCCCTTGTCTAGAAGCAGCCCTATTTTCATATCCTAGCTAGGAGGAAAGGGTTAAGACAGTTGTCACACCCATTTTGAGGGATTTTATGCCCAGGCAGGGAAGCCACATCACAATATTTTATATTGTTTGTTCCCAAAAATTAAAACAGGGCTGCTTGATTGGGTGTTCCCTGGCAGGATACCTGCTGTCACTGAATGATCCATTTTCCTTTTAGTTACGTCAATTGTTGTTTCTTATTTTCATACTGTTTTGTGACGGTTCATTTGTTTTAAACAGACTGTGCTGGGCCACTACAAAAGAAACATACGAATTCAGTTTGTCATTTCATATTGGTCTGAGGTTAATTGAGCCTACATCAATAATCCATCCAATGTGGCTCTTGATGCAAAGTGACTGAAAAACACAACTAATGAAAAATAGTATAAGGTTAGTTCAGATCTCAATAATACACAATTAGTGCACAGCAAAACACCTTGGTGCCTGGGTAAGGACATGAAAAAAAACTATTTGAAAAAAAATCTCATTTAGATGAGAGGGCCTAACACATCTATACAGTTCATGGAAAAGATACCAGACTCTGTGATAGTTTTTGCCTCCAGAATACTGACAAGATGAAATGTTCCTTTTCTATGAAGTTTCCATAATTTGGACCAAAAACTGACAATGAATAAAATGATGGCCCTTTTGTGAAGCAAGGTGGGTGTGTACATGCAAACATGCAAACAAATAGCAAGCACCAGAGAACTAGTTAATGAAAAGACTTAGAAAAGGCAGATGTGAAAAAAGAGTATAGTTTTGCACTATTAATAATAATAATAATAATATGCTTTATTTATATACCGCTCTTCCGAGACGATCAAAGCGGTTCACAGAATCATTTAAAAATTTCACATCATAAAAAGCAACCATCACAACATATCAATCAATAAAAATCAATAAAAACCGAACATCAAGTAAAACAAATATGGAATCTATCAATTGCAATTAATCATTTGAATCAGGGGGGGAACTGTTGTAACTAACATAGTTTTGCCCATTTGCTCAATTATGCAATTGCACAATTTGTGGGGAAATTGTCCATGCAAACAGGAGACCTGTCAGCAAGATGGATAGGAAAATTCTCACAGCTTAAGAGAAAAATGATGTGTTCTTGTTCACATGTGCAAAATGAGAGAAATGAGGACTTACATCCTAATACCTGATATTTATGAATACACCCACCTGAACATTGGCTTTTATATAGCAGGTTGTCATATCTGGCTTGCATGAGAGCAGTGTATAATCTTGCACAGAGCTTATAAAAGTTATGTTTTAAAGACTACAGCACCCAATGGCTATGCTGGTTTCAGAATAATGGGAGTGATAGCAGAAAATAATAACTTTTCCAAGTTCTAGTCTTGCAATATATCAAAACCAAAAGGATGTTGATATAATATACAGTTGGCCCTCCATTTTCGCAGGGGATCCAAAAACGGAGGGTCACTCATATTCAAGCCTCATAGGCTTGAATGGCACATGTGCCACTGGAAATAACACAGGTCACCCCTCTGTGAATATCTGAGGTCGCGGATCTAAGATCCACGAGTTTGGAGGGGTAACTGTATTGCAGGACTATTCAGTGTTGAATTTTTTGCTAGATTTCTCAGCTAGAAGTGTTGGTGGAGTCTCTGGGACCTGGAAGGATTAAGCACTGGGTGTTTTGCTTGAGAATCATGAATGTTCAAATCTTTCTGCCTCCACAGCCATTTATTTTTAAAGCCCTATGTGGCTTGGGCCCAACTTATTTAAAGGATCGCCTACTTCCATAAAATCTGGCCCGTGCTCTCAGGTCCTCTGGGAGGAATGTATTGCAGCCTATAAAGACTAGATTGACTGCGACCTCCCAGAGGGCTTTTTCTGCAACTGCTCCCAGCCTGTGGAATGGCCTGCCAATCGAGATCTGTCAAATCACCAATCTAGATAGCTTCAAGAAAGCTGTTAAGATGGATCTCTTCCAGCAAGCCTTCACAAAATAAATTACTCAGCCATGTAGCGATCCCCCATATATATCTGATGACTCTGCCCACCGTTACTGTTTTAATTGTTCATGTAATTTTAACCTTAAACTGTTTAATTCTTTTTGTATATATGGTGTATTCTTTTAACATTGTAAGCGCTTTGATTGTTTTTACAAAAAGTGGGATAGAAATAAAATTTTTATTTCTTTATTTATTATTTTCTCCACAGCCATCACATTCTGCTATCACTTTTTGTAACTTGACTGCCAGCTGAATGAAAAAAGTGTTCAACCATTTTTCATTTATCATAACTCCCTAATGACTGTACCTAATCTTCTGAAACTTTGCAAATTTCTTGCCAGGGACAAATTTATGGTACATGCCATTGTCATAGAATCTACTAAAACATCAGAGAAGAAAAAATAGATAACTCTCTTTCCCCCAAATTTGAACAAATACCCAAAACTCTGTATCTGTCCTTCTGGATTTTTCCCGGTTTCTTAATTAATATTTTCACGTCAGTTTGATAACAATACAAAATAGGAGAGTGAACACACTTTTTTTAACTTTGAAAGTATCAAAGTGACATTTAAAAAAACTCCATGCAACCCATTTGTTTAACAACACATGGCAGCCAAAAGGAGGAAAAAAAACACACCACTGCATATGTCTATCTGAAATCAAGCTACTAAGCCTGAAAATTTCATCTAGCTCTGACAAAAAGGGGGAGAGGAGTTATAGGCACTTATTATGTTTCAGTGGATAGTCAAAAGGAGGCACAAAGACTTGGATAGCCAAACTGAGTTGTAGATTTGGATTTCTGTCAAACTAGGAGGCCTCTGTATCAATCCAAACTAGGGCCCCATTCCCATTTACATTTAAACTGGTTTGCGATTCGCCTTCACTCCGTGTCGGTGAATCGACTCCAAAAGGTCCTTCGTTCCCACTATGAAAGCAGATCTGTTCATTATCCCCTTGAAATTGCTTCTTTTTTTGGCACGATTGTCATCCTCACTATTTGCACCACTTCAAAATGCATGTCAATCATCTGCACATCATCGGTGACATAAGCAGCAACCCAGTTTGGGAACTGTTTTTTTTAAAAAAAAAACAAAAACCTGTTAGTAGATTCAGTTCATTGGTTTTGCAACTACAGTCATCCTTCCATATTTGCAGGAGTTAGGGGAACAAGACCCCTGCAAATATGGAAAATTCACTAATAGTGCAAGCCCCACCCACCTCCTCCTCTGATGCCTGGGATAGCTGCAATCAGGAGAAGGGGAACGGGCAGCGGTCACACCAGTTCTGCCCACCTTATTCTGTGCCTAGGATAGCTACAGTCAGCAGTCCCAAGCACAGGAGAAGGAGGTGGGCAGGGCTCACACTGAGATCACAAATAATCAAATTCTTGAATCTCAAGTCTGCAAATATGAAGGAATGGCTGTACTTGCCTCACTGAGCTGCTATCAGCCCAATTGCCCGGCTTGCTGCCTGAGTAATTGCAAGTTGCAAAATCAATTAATCGAATCTTCGATCAATTTTTTTTAAAATTCATGCGCCCATAGGTCACACCACAAGCACAAAAGCAGCACTGAGAGGAAGGTGGCGGCGGCGGGAATGGTGGATCTACCAAAAAATGAGGAGGGATGGTAAACACCCCCCTGCCATTAGCCCCCCCCCCCCCAGAAGCATTCAATCTAGCTCGGTCCCTCCCCCTGGACAGGCTTGATTAACTATTTATTTATTTATTTATCTATCTATCTGCCAAAGAACTAGTGTCCAGAAAGAGCAATGTTTGCCTCACTTCATTGCAATTGAAACCAATCACAGTAAGATTGGAACTGGTTTCAAATGTAGTGATATTCCTGTAATTAGCACGGTCATATAACACGATAGGAACGACGGTCATATAACCCCATCAGCAATTTGTTTTAAATCATAGTGGGAATGTGGCCTAAGTCTGGGTCCAAACAAAATTTTGTGGTCAGCACACACCTGTAGTGAGTAACACTGGAACCTTACTTACATAAGCTTTCAGAGACATAATCAGGTTAGTCTAGAATATCAGTATGCAAAGAGAACTTGTAGCACTTTTTACATTAACTGAGTTAAAGAAGTTGTTGTTCATGAAATTCAGCTATGTGAATTCAGCAGCACCAGGAAATGCATCAATCCCATTAGGCCCTAGCAAATACCCTGTTTGTTAGGTACTGATGTCATGTCTGGTGCTTACATCTGAGTGCACATGAATGAGATTACACAGTAAAAGTTGTTGTTGTCTGTACATATAGCAACAAGGAATACCTGATTTTAGTATAGCTTAAACATGTGATGCCATCTTGTATGTGTGTGCACGTGTGTATGTGCCTTCAAGTTTGTTGTCATCGTTGTTGTGTGTCTTCAAGTAGTTTTCGACTTATGGCAACTCTAAGACAAGCTTATCACAGGGTTTTCTTGGCAATATTTGTTCAGAAGGGGTTTTGCCAGTGCCTCTCTCTGAGGCTGTGAGAATGTGACATGCCTAAGGTTACCCAGTGGGTTTCCATGGCCAGCAGGGATTCAAACCCTGGTCTGCAGAGTCCAACTCTAAAACCACTAAACCACACTGGTTCCTTAATGTTGGTTTATGGTGACCCCATGAATCTCATAAAGTTTTCTTAGGCAAGGAATTCTTAGAAATGGTTTTGTCAGTTCCTTGCTTTGAAATACTGCACCTGGTGTTCACTGGTGAAGCCCCATTCAACTACTAACCAGGCCTGACCCTGCTTAGTTTGCAAGATCAAGATAGGGTCTGCTTTAGGGTATTTAGGCTGTATCTTAGGTTATATTAATTCTAACTTACAATGCACTGGAACTGCTAAAACACTATATGATGCCCTGATAATCCAACTAGCCTCCGCTATTTCCTCTGGTACAAAGTAGGGATAAGACTGAAATAAATTTCTTCAATTCTCATTCTGTTTTACCTGGGTTTAATTTGAAGTCTGTTTCCCATATTCTTTCTCCAGAGCCAAGAAAATCCTATGATAGGTTTGACTTAGGGTTGCCATCACAAAGCTTAAACTCTACATGTGTTTTACAAAGAAGCAAGTGGATGACTGGGCAGGTAAAACTGTAGCACCTTTGAGACTAACTGGGTGAAATAAGTTGTTGTTCATGAAATTCAGGTGTGTGGATTCAGCAGCACCAGGAAATGCATCTATGCTATTAGATCCTAGCCAATACCGCTGTTTGCCAGGCACTGATGTCGTGTCTGGTGCTTACATCTGTGTACCCATGAATGAGATTACACGTTAAAAGTTGTTGTTGTCTGTACCTATAGCAATATTGAATACTTAGTTTTAGTATATCCTTAACACATGTAACACTTTAGTGTAACATTAGGCAGGTTGTGTAGGTACATACACATGCACATTTATAACAATCACATTTCCATTGCAAAGAGACCTGTTAGATGAAGCACGCTTTGGAGAATCTCACTTTCACATAGCTCCAAGGGGCTAGTTTCTGGGCAAAATCCATGGATGCTTAAGTCCCATTAAATACAGTGACATAGTGAAATGGTGTCCCTTATATAAAATAACAAAATCAAGGTCTATATTTTAGATTTTTAAAAAATATTTTCAAGCTATGGATGATTGAATCTGCAGATAAAGAATCCATGGATGTGAAAGGCAAGCAGTGCGTTTTAGTACGGCATGGATTTACACTGACACCCTCCACTGCACCAGGTGCATGAAATGTTACCTCAGTGGGCAGACCATCTGAGGATGCAGAAAGCATCGAAGAAAATTTATGCCATAATAAAAATAATTAGTCTCTAAAGTGCCACAAGAGACACTCGTTTTGATGTCTTGGCTGCAACATATTCACAGGTAATACTGAATTACAGCATAGGCCACACATGGGACTTACAGCAGCTGTAAGCAATGAGAAGCAGACATGTACTTTTTAAGTGTTGAGTAGAAGAATGGATTTCATGAGCAGCTTCTCCACCCTCAGAGTGGGAGAATTCAAAAAGAATTGCTGTGTTAGTCTGGAAAATCAGTACACAAAGGGCTCTTGCAACACCTTTGAGATGAACTGAAAGGCAGAATGTGATGTTGAAGGCTTTCACAGCCGGCATCCATAGTTTTTTGTGGCTTTTAGGGGCTATGTAGCCATGTTCTGGAAGAGTTTATTCCTGACATTTCCCCTGCATCTGTGGCTGGCATCTTTAGAGAAAGGTGCCAGGTGCAGATGCTGGTGAAATGTCAGCAACAAACTCTTCTAGAACATGGCTACACAGCCCCAACACCCCACAAAAAAACTATGAAAGACAGAAGTTGTTAGCATGCTACCAACTTCTGTCTTTCAGTTTGTCTCAGGGCTGCTTCAAGAAGGGTGACCCGACGTCCTCCTTTTCCTGGGCCTGTCCTACATATCAGCCTTGAGGAGGAATTCCAAAATGTCCTGCAGGACTTTATCACACAGGGAAAATTGGGGGTTTAAACAGCCATTAACCTGTGAAAATTGCACATTTGTCATTAACATTTTCACTCACATCGCAATTAAAGAGCCATTATCCCAGGAATAAACAGCAACTAATCATTCACAGGATTTCCCTGTGAATGATTTGTTACTGTTTATTGCCTGTTTATTCCTGAGATAGTGGCACTTTAATTGTGATGTCCTGTGAAAATGTTAATTGCGATTGTGCGTTTTTCACAGGTTAATGGTTGTTTAAACTCCTGTTTTTCCCTGGGTGCTAAAGTCGAATTGATTTCCGTTTATAGGAGTGTTTTTATTTTGCAATGTCCATGTCATGGTGCCTTGGCCTCCTTGGCGGTGAAGGCGCCTGGTGACCCAAGGCCCCTTGGCCTCCCTGAGGCCAGGCCAGCAGAGGCCCCAGCTATGAATAACAGCAACCCCCGGAGCTTCCTTGTTTTGAGAAGCAGGAGGGAGTCAGTGCCACAGGAAAAGTCCTGCTGGCCCAGGGCTGAGGGAGAGAGGGAAGAGCCCTCTCCTCGCCGGGAAGAAAGGCCGGGTCTGGCAGGCACTCTCGAGAAAGACAAGCACTCCAAAGAGTCCCCGGGAGGCGGCTGCTTGGCTGGCTGCTCCCTCCCCGCAGCTGCTGCAGAAGCAACCCGCCTTGACCCGGCTTCCACTCCCAGGGCGCAGGGCTAGGAAATGCTGGGCAGCAGCGTAGTTGACTGGGGCGCCAGAGCCTCCGCTCTATCTTGGCCTTTTCTTGAGAGTGTTGTTTTCTGGCCTGTCCTCTATTCTGGGCTGCTTTGTCCTCCTTTGCAGCCAGGACAGACATCTGGCAGGTGGCAGTTAGGGCCGTTTGGTTTAGTTAGCGAGAGAGGGAGCCCACTGCAGAAAGCATCCCCTTTGCTTCTTCTTTCCCTTGGCCCTGGCCCTCCGCTCCCTCTCGGCTCCCTCGGGCAGGGCCTGCTCCTCTATGGGCAAGGTCTCTTCAGGGCAGAGGGCGAGTCCCTCCCTGGGGCTGAGAGAGTGTGCCCCTTCCCTCCCTCCCTCCCAAAGGGAGAGGACTCGAACCCTGCTCCCTTCAGAACCAGGAGCCAAGGAACCCCCCCCCATCTTTCTCCCAGGGAGGGCGAGCCCTCACCGGCGTCGTAGAAGGCGTCCAGGACGGCGGTCTCTCCAAAGTCCAGCTCCCCGAAGTTGAGGGTGCTGAGCTGGGCTCCCTCGGCCTCGCAGGCCCTCACCAGGCAGAGCAGGGCCCCGCTCTCGGGGCTCCCGGGCCCGGCTCTGGGGGCTCCTCCTGCTCCCCCTCCTCCTCCTCCTCCGCTGTGGTCGTTGAGGACATAGACGGCGCGGAGGGAGCGAGCCGGGCGAGGAGGAGGGGGAAGCTCCCCAAGGGGCCCGGGAGCCTCGGAGGAGCAGTCCGGGACGGTCAGCTGCTCGGCCTCCCCAGCTCCTGCTCCTGCTCCTCCTCCGGGAGTCTCTGGGGCTCCGGGGGTCTCCATGGAGGGGCCACCAGGGAGCCCCTTTTTAGCCCTCCGGAGGAGGAGGAGAGCGCTCCCGGCGCGTAAAAGCCGGCTTTGGGCGCCAAGGCCGGCGCCACTAAGTTCTGACTGAGGGGAAAAGGGGAGCTAGAGTCCAAGTGGCGCCTCTCCCCGGCCAAGGAGGCTGGTTCAAGGCTGGCCGGTAGTGGGAAGCTCCCCCTCGGCCTTTGGAAGCCCTGGCTGGGAAGGAGGAGGAGGAGAGCCGAGCGAGCACTCCCTTCCTCGGGGTGGCCTTTCTTATCCCACCGCCCAGCTGGCAAGAAAGGGCGGGGAGGCAGAGGAGGAGGCCAGGGCTGGCCCTCAGGGAGCAGCAGCATCAGGAGGAGGAGGAGGACCCGCCTCTCGGGAAAAGGGCTGCTGCTGTTTTGGGGCTGTTGTGCTCTTCCTCCTTTCCTGAGAGAAGAGGGGTCATCTTTGCGGGCACAAACTCAAGTCAAAGGGGCCATTGGGAATGCCAGAAGAATTCTAGACTTTTTCCAGGGGCGGCGGAGAGAGTGACAACTTGGCTTTCTGACCATTCATTGCCCACAAACTTTGTTTCGTGTACAAAATTATTGAACATTTGCCCAGTGTGTTTAAGGCTTACATAAAAACAAATTAATTTTTTTGCTTAGACTTGTTAAGTCCCATCTCCAACGTATTTTATTATGTTTGTTCTTGCTGTCATGTGTCTCCAAGTAATTTTTGACCCTAAGGTGAACTGATCATGGGGTTTTCTCAGCAAGTTTCTTCCGGGGGGGGGTTGCCATTGCCATCCTCTGAGGCTGAGAGAGTGTGACTTCCCAAGGTCACCCAGTGGGTTTCCATGGTCAAGCTGGGATTCAAACCCGGGCCTCCAGAATTGCAGTCCAACACTCAAACCACTACACCACACCAGTTCTCACTATGTGCTTATATGCAAATATAAGTTGTATGTTCTCATTATGTACTTATATGCAAATACAGGTAGGTATTCCAAAATTTGAAAAAACCCAAAATCCAAACCACTAGTGGTCCCAAGCGTGTAGGATAAGGGAGACTCCTCAGTATGTAGTAACATACCAATGAAGCCCTTCTGGTGCTGGGCTGGTTCACTCTGTGCCTACACTTGCCTCAAGACCCTAAAGCTGTTTAGGCTGTCCTTGTAGAAGTTGTCTTGTTGTTAGTAATAACTGATGTATAACAAGAGATATCCTTTGTGAGGAGGAATGTTTTGTTTTTTGCATGAGTTAGTTACCTAATCCTGAGGTTTCAAAACACAGGAAAGTATGCAGCTAGCCTCTCTCACAGGCTGGAGGTCAGCAATGCTGCAAGTGTGGAGGTGCTGGAGCCTGAAGGCTGAGCAAGGCACTATCAGGCCCTCCCTGGGCAAGGACCCTGGAAGATGCCAAGCTATACCCTCAAAAATGCAACTGGAGAAAGCTGTGTTTATTGCTTCCAACTAAATTTAACTTTTAAAAAACTGAACATTTCATTGCTGCCTCTTTATTCCTCATGCCCAGACACACACAATACTATGTATTTGTCCCAAAAATTCAAAAATCTAATTAAAAGTGATTAGAGAAAAAGGTTGGCTTTTTTGTGATCTTTTAAAGTTGGTTTTTCTTGTCCAATAACCTGTGCAGTGAAAGAGAAAGGAAAGAACCTAAGAAGAGGAAGGAATAGGCTTTCCTTCCAGACAGAGAGGACTCTCATTTCCTGGAATTGTCACATATTACGTTTCATAATTCCAAAACACACTGCAGAAATAAACCCATTTGAGGACTCTAGGGTCCAAAACGCACTGCAGAAATAATCTCATTTGAGACTGCTTTAACTGCCCTGGCTCAGTGTTAAGGAATCCTGGGAATTGTAGTTTATTGAGGCAGCTAAGCTCTCTGCTACAGAAGGTTAAATGTCTCACAAAACTACAGTTCCCAGAATTTCCTAGGATTGAGCCAGGGCAGTTGAAGCGGTCTCCGTTATTATTTCTGCAATGTGTTTTGGACATAAGTTAACCTATTTGTTACAGCAGGATTTAGTAACAATTAACTACTATCAGTTCAACTGAATTCTTTATTAACTTCATTCAGTTATCAACTGAATTGAGCTCCTACACAAAAATCCATCCCTTGATCCTCCTCCTCGCTTCAAGAATATTAAGGTGACTTAATTCTTAATTGCTACTGTTGTTCAGCAACTGCATATCAGAAATCTATAGCCTTACCATCTACCTTCCCTAAAGAACTATCATGTCAGATGAGTTCCCATTACCTGCCATGTCCAAGGGAGTCATTTAGCATCACTCACCTGTCTGCCTTAGTTGGTGAGGATGTGGGCAAAAAAGGCTGTAGCTGCAACCAGATGATGAAACACTCTGCTCCAGCAGAACTACCTTGCACCATCTTTATCTTTTGCTTTGGAGGAAGCATTTGCTATGACCATGGATGTAGCTACAAGGGTGGTGGTGGGGACAAAGGCATTTGCTGTCCAGATAAGAATTCTGCCCCACAAATACATTTTTTCCTTCCATCCCAATATTTCTGATGTTGCTGTAATAATCTAATCTTCAGTTGAGCATTTAGAAATACAACTTGAGATTCAAACCAAAAGGTAAACGGAAAGTTATCAAGAGGATGTGAACACGGCAAATATAAGAACTCCAGATGCGGGTGATATTCAATGTCTCACTCTGAAATTTGAGAAATTTGGGGGACTGAAGTAAAATTTCATTTTAAGGGGCAGACTTCTCATTGGGGACAAGGCTCTAATTTTGCCTCCTTCCCTTCAGGTAGCTACGATTATAGCATACTTTTTAAAATCCCTGTGATTTTTGTAGGTTATTTTGTGTATCTGCTTTATCTATATATTTCTTCTATTTTTTTCCTGCTTTATCTTGATATTTGCTCTAAATCAAAATATTTTTAAATATTAAAAATTACATTCTGGCTGCAATTTCTAAGTCAGATTTTGAGAATGTGTGGTTTCCTTAAAAGCTTACTGAGCTTTAATTAATTTTAATTCAAATGTTTTCAATCAACCTGTGAAGAAGCAGAAAAATGCTACTGTTTCCAGTTTAAATTTTTGTAACATAACTATTTTTGTGTAAGTACAGCAGGTAATGGCTCAAGTTCTATTAATGTTGTCTGGAAGTCTCTTTAAGAAATTCCAGTTGTGTCCATATGTGGTTCAGTTGTTAAGTGTAATTTTCTGCTTGACTTAATACATTTCTTATGTAATGGACAATTACATATCCAAAAGACAACTATCAGTTTTGGTGCCTCTCATTTTAAAGTGGCAGAAATCCAGCACAGCTCTTTCCTGTACTTTTAGTACTTTCCTATCCTCTTGTTCCAAATTATCTGTAAATAGTACATTTTGTTTAATGATGGAACAAACAAAAATACTGAGTTAGTGTAATGATGTACTTATCCAAGAAAAGGAAAAGGAAATTATCTGCACAGTTAGACTAACTACTGTCTTTATAACCATGAAGATGCTTTCATTTCACACTTCATAAATGGATTCATTATTAAAAAGGAAAAAGGTACCCAAATTATTTTTCCATCCCTGTCCTCCTTGAAAATGTATTTCCTGTTTTTCTGTCCTCAGAAAACATTTCCACAAACATGAAGTAGTTTGAGTCCCTAAAATATATCACCCCTTTACACAAATGTCAATCTTGTTCTGAAGGCAGGATTCTTTGCATTTCTTTTTGTTAATCTTCAATTTGACTTTGATTTTTGATGATCCCATGAATGAGAGACCTCCAAGGATTCCTGTCATCAATGATCCTGCTCAGATCTCACAAATTTGGGACCATGGCTTCCTTGATTAAATCAATCCATCTGTAGTGCTGTCTTCCTCTTTTCCTACTGCACATTATTGTGTTTTCCAATAAGTCATGTTGTTCCATGATGTGTTCAAAGTACAAGAGCCCCAATTTAATAATTTTAATTTCTCACAAGGGTTCAGGCTTTATTTGTTCTGAGAACATATGCGTTTTTGGCAGTCCATGGTGTCCATAGAACTCTCCTCCAGGACCACATTTCAAATGAGTTGA
>NC_056524.1:86205970-86260690 GCF_019175285.1 Sceloporus undulatus | reverse complement strand
TCTTCTTCTTCTTCTTCTTCTTCTTCTTCTTCTTCTTCTTCTTCTTCTTCTTCCTCCTCCTCCTCCTCCTCCTCCTCCTTCTCCTCTTCCTCTTCTTCTTCTGCTTTATTTATATAGTGCTGTAGATTTACACAGCACTGTACTACAGACAATAAAATGGATAAAGTAAACCTGCCCATGGCGTACAATTTAAGAAATAATAGCATAATATATATAAATAATACAAAACAATACAGGAAAGGGTTCAATAAAGTAAAGTAGGCAACAAATTAAAAATGTAAAATAACAAATAATAGTCACGCAATGCCTGAGAAAACTTCTCTGAACTGGATGGTCTTCAACTCCATTTTGAAGCTGGTTAAAGAAGTGATGAGCTGTGTTCGTGGGGGAAGGAGGTTCCAGGAGAGAGGGGCAGCAAGTGAAAAGGGACAAATCCAGGATGGGGCAATGAAAATCCTAAGCTGAGACAGCAGACCTTGACTACCAGAATGGAGGGCATGAGTGGGAAAGTGAGGAGAAAGAAAGTTTGATAAATAAGGAGGGGCCAGCCCATGGAGGGCTTCAAAAGTCAACAACAGGAGCTTATACTAAATACGGAAGGGGAAGGGAAGCCAGTGAAGGGATGATAATAAAGGAGAGATATGGTCAGAGCGGTGGGCGGATGTAATAAT
Source organism: Sceloporus undulatus (assembly GCF_019175285.1). Lineage (NCBI taxonomy): Eukaryota > Metazoa > Chordata > Lepidosauria > Squamata > Phrynosomatidae > Sceloporus > Sceloporus undulatus. Next base: position 86,260,019 of record NC_056524.1, on the reverse strand, counting down.
ACATGCAGCTGAATGCTGGACAGAAATTAAAGGACAGAGGCAAGAAAGAGGAAGCCTTGCCAGAAGGATGTTACAGAAATCAAGTTGCGAGACCATTAGGGGCAGCACAACAGCAACAGTTCCAGAGTTAACAAAAGAATGGAAGCTGGGAGATAGGAAGAGGCTGAATGGGGATCAGGTTAGGAGAAATGTGTGGGGCCATGAGAAGGAATGGATTCACTACCCAGTAATCAACAGAAGAAGATGTAACAATGACTAAAACAGAAAAGAAAAAAGAAAAAGCTGTTGCTGGCTCTCTCTTTCTGAGGAAGGTTCACTGCAGGCAGGGAGGGTGGTAAAGGCAGCTAAAGCTTTTACTAGCTCTCTTCTTCACTGTTCAGCTTCCACAACAATACATGTTAAATGGAAATACTATGTCATCGATAATTTTCACTTTAGTAATTAATTATAAATCTGACTGCTCTTCCAAGTCCTAGTCCTTGTCTTGTTCTGATTTCTTGACTACAGTCTTTAATTTGGTTTATGACTGAGCCAAGATATAGAAAATCTTCAACTATTTTGATATCTGCTTTGTCTACTTTTATAAATTTCCAATTACTTTGACTGTTTTTAATTTTCCAGTTACTTTATCTATTCTTTCCTTCTGTTTTCACACCTCCTTCCTCTGAGTCTAATCCTTCAATCTGTGTGATATGTTCTGCACATAAATTAAAAAGAAAGGATAATAAAATTATTATTATTATTATTATTATTATTATTATTATTATTAATAATAATAATAATAATAATAATAATAATAAGATTTATTTATATTCTGCCTTTTCCTTGTGGAATCAAAGTGGATTACAAAAAAAGATCTCAAAAATACAAAATACACCCCCATCAAATACATCACAGCAATATTATAACAACAACAAAAAAGAATATAGACTACAAAATCCAAAATACATAGCATAATACATAGCATACTAATGGCATAAAATAGCATAAAATAGCATAATAAAATAGCATAATAATTTAAACAGCAATCCCAGCACTTTCCTGGCAGGAGTACAACTATCAATATCAAATTACATATGTTAAAATAACATGATATGGCATAATAATCAAATTCACCCTTGTCTGACTGACTTCCTTGCCAATTGGAAGCCATCCGACCATATCTCTCTGCCTCTACTGCCAAGATCCTGGTCCATGCCCTAGTGATCTCACGACTTGATTACTGTAACGTCCTTCTGGCTGGGCTTCCTCTTTCTCACCTCCGTCCTTTAATCTCTGTCCAGCATTCAGCTGCACGCATTATCACTTCCACCCACCGCTCTGACCACATCTCTCCTGTCTTGGCATCCATTCACTGGCTCCCACTCCCTTTCCGCATTCAGTACAAGCTCCTGCTCTCGACATTTAAAGCCCTCCATGGACTGGCCCCTCCTTACTTATCAGACCTTCTTTCTCCTCACCTTCCCACCAGGGCCCTCCGTTCTGGTAGTCAAGGGCTCCTGTCTCAGCCCAGGATTTCCTCTGCCCCATCCCGGATTCGCCCCTTTTCACTCGCTGCCCCTCACTCCTGGAACCTTCTTCCCCCACAAGCAAGAGCCATCACTTCTTTAACCAGCTTCAAAACGGAGTTGAAAACCATCCTGTTCAGAGAAGCCTTCCTAGGCATTGCATAATTGTCACTTACTATCTGATGTTCTTTTGATGCCTGTTTATCGAACCATTTCCTGTATTGCTATGTTCTGTATATGCATTATCCTACTTGAGAGTATGTATTTTCACTGGATGAAGATTAACCTTCCATTTTGAAGCCAAGCCCTCCCTCCAGTCCATCTTCCTTGGTCCAGGCCTCGGAGGTAGAGAGGAACTGCTGGACCTCTTACCCTTTCCCGTCACCACTCCCTTCTCCTTCTGTGTCATGTCTTTTTAGATTGTAAGCCCGAGGGCAGGGAACCGTCTAACTAAAAAGATTGCATGTACAGCGCTGTGTAAATTTACAGCTCTTCATAAATAAAGGTTAATAATAATAATAATAATAATAATAATAATAATAATAATAATTTTTTCTTTCATATTCTATAGAGGCCTTTTGTCTAGTTTATGGCTTATGTATTAGGACAATCTAATATTATGACACACTAATTTCTTTCAAAGCAGTCTATATTTTTCATGATCTGCACAAACAACGGCTTTACTATAATCTATAAAGAACATGTTGGTTTTCTTTTGAAATTAATTCATGCATTCAACTAGCCAACATGCGTTTGCAATATGATATCTAGTGCCTCTTCTTTTTCTGAACCCATCTTTGATATCTGTCATTTTGCACTTCATATATGGTAGACGTGTTTGTTGAGGTGTTAGCTTTGTTGGGTATTGAGCATTTCTAGTCTGTGCCATTGTTGTTTTTCTTTTCCATAATTTTTCTGAACCTGTCAGAAATTCTAGATCTTCAGAGGAAGCCTTGTTATGTGTCACAACACCTAGTGAAGTTAGGTTGGTGGATTCACATAACTGGATGTTCTCTGTAGCCTTTACTATGGAACTGCCTACCCAAAGAGGTTAGGCTGGCCGCATCACTTCTAAATTTCTGACAGGCAGACAACACATGTCAAGTTGCACATGGCATTCAGTGCTGTTTCAAAACTGGGTTCTAGGATTCTTTTTAGACTGCTTTTAGCACTGATGTCACTAGGGTTAATGTCACCCTCTGCAAGTGACCAAAAAGGGTTGCCAGGAAGTGGTACTGACAGTGGCCTGATCAGGCCTCCCTCCCTCCACTCCTGTTGCCTTGCTAATCTGACCCCCCCCCCCAACCTTATTAGTCACCAACCACCCAGCCAGACCTGGAAAAGACAGCTGAGTGGTGTTGGTGAAAGGTTCAACTGCCCTTCTTCTTTCCTCCCAATTTCCTGTGCACCAAACACCCACCTAGGGCTGCCGGTGGAATATGTGAGTAGCCGGGCAAGTGAAACAGCAGCAGGGAATGCAAGGGGTGTGTGCTGCTGCCATGACTCCCCCCTCAGCAGAGAGAGCTAGGGCAGCAGAGAAATCATGAGGGGCAAAAGCTCGCCTCTCCTTCTCCACTGCCTTGGCTTTCTCCGTGCTAGAGCTAGGGCAATGGTGAAGCCAGGAAGGGCACACACTTGCCCCTCATTGTCTGCTGCCTTGGTCCCTCAGCCAACAGAGCCAGGTCAGCATAGAAGAAGGAGCAAATGCTGGTAACAGCACCACACTCTGCAGCGGGAAGAGGGTCTGTCCAGGTTTCACCCCTCCCCTGAGGTGACACTAAATGTGGTCTGAACTCCCCCGTAGTGATGCCTCTGACTTTTAATATTTTTTAAAAGTGCATTTAATGTGTTTTAAAAACTGTTTTTGTATTGTTTTAATTGGTTTCTAATTGTTCATTGCCTCGAGAGTTCTTGTGGGCTGGGAGAGTAGGCCCTTGGTATCTGCTGGAATTTGATTCCAGGAGCCTCCCATAGATATCAAAATCCATGAATGCTCAAGTCCCATTTAACACAATGGCATAGCGAAAGGATGTACCTTATATAAAATAGCATAATCAAGGTTTACTTTTTGGAATTTATATCTTTTTGTAATATTTTCAAGCCATGGATGGTTAAATGTGTGGATAGAGAATATGGAGGACCAACTGTACTTACAATAAATAAATAATAAATATTTGATGGCAAATTTGTTAGAATTTGGATGGAGGAGAGATCAGATGCCATTTTGAGATGGATCCAGATGTGAAGCAATCTGTCTTATCTAATGAAGAGATGAGTGAAGCTCATGCTACTAGCACCTTGTGTGTGACAATCCCTACATTAGGGCATGTGTTGTTATTGTTTAAATTTCAAACTATAAGGCAAGTCCTTAAGAAAATGAATAAGAAATCATTTGATGATATTAAAAAGGCCCATTTATATTCAAAATGTAAACTGGCTTAGCATCTTCCCCTTGCTGGTATGGTTCTTAATTGGTTGTAAAAGTGTTGGCATTTGATTAGACTAGATCCTGTCTAGCTGTTGATTCTTTTTTTGAAAATGATACCAAATATACTTTGTGTTTGTGGAAATAGTTGCCTGGTTCTTTGCATCTTTTCCAAATACTATTTTTAGAAGTATCATGTGGGACAATTGTTCCTCTCAATAAGAATGACATGTGTGGAACTCAGCTGGGTACCAAGTTGACAGATAATTCCGCAGAGATTCTTAGAAACTGCCAACAAAGTTGGCTGCAGTTCGAAGGATACAGCTGACCATAAAAAAAGAAAATGTCTCCTTGAAATAAGATTATTTGCCATCCTCACATTCCATTTAAGTGGGGATGACATTCTTAAAGAGTGAACCATCTTTATATAATAATAATAATAATAATAATAATAATAATAATAATAATAATAATATGATTTATTTGTATACCGCTTTTCCTACGATCAAAGCGGTTTACAGCATACATATGCATATACAACAACAAAGCAAGTAACAAAACAAACAAAAAAAAACTCTGCTTCTCTCCCCTCAAGATGGAGGTCAGGGGGAGGGTTCTTCATCTTGGCAGGCAGAGGCCTGTTGATTCAGGAGCTGCAGCTAATGCAATATGCATCAGCTAGACTGATGACAGGAACATATTATGGAACCCATACAACACTAGTTTTATGGAAATTGCAACTGCTGCCAATATGTTTCCAGTTTGAATTCAAACCTTGTGATGACATGTAAAGACCTAGGAGCTTAATGCATGCGGCCAGTAAAGTGGCAGGATAACAGCATGTTTAATTCACCCCACCCCCTACATGACGTTGGTGCTGCTCATCAGTATAGCCCTTTTTCTTACAGAAATTATTTGATAATAACCTCCTTTAATGTTTATATATGATTTCCAATGTGAATGTTCAGTAGCGCTTTTCTGCTGATTCTCCCTCCCTCTGCCATCCACAGAATTGAGCTCATGCAGACGGCAAGCCCAGGGGGACAAAAAGGCATGTGCACCCACATGGTGGTGTGCATGGGAGTGCACCACTATTAAAATCAATAGGACTTGAAGTCCCACTTTTTTCCACATATGCGGGAGGGGGAGCTGGAATGGATCCCCTGAGTTTAAAAAGGGGCCACAGTACTGTACGAGAATATGAGATAAAGCCTTATCTATGGTGGCGCCCTGGTTGTGGAATATCTCCCCATGGAGGTCCAATTGATATCAGAACTGACTTCATTCTGAATCCAAATTAGAGCATGGCTTCTTATGGAAGCCTCTGAGGAACCTAACAGTTGCTGAAATTTGTACCGATAACATGGGTTTTAAATTGCTGTCATTCGTTTTCCTTGTCAAATTGTTCCCTATGTTTTAAGGTGTTTAAATTATTATCATTTTAATTAAAAATAATCTAAACTGTTTAATATTTATTTTATATGTATGTCCTGCTGAAATCTTGTGATAAAAGGCAAGATAAAAATATTGAGAGAGAGAGAGAGAGAGAGAGAGAGAGAGAGAGAGACTCAAACAAGGTAAGTTAATTTTAATAGTATTGTTTTTCAACTTTTGTATTATCCATTGTTTTAACTTATATTGCAATCTGCCTTGGGTCTCACACTAGGAGAAAGGCAGGATGTGAATTAAATCAATAACAAATGTAAACTGTGCAGGATTGCAACAGGACTGAAGGATTTGTTGATTTGTTCCAATGGGACTCAATAGTGTTTGTGAGGAACTTTTCATGGAGATACTAGTTTATCCTTCCCCTAGTATCCCACTTTCTGCCACCATAAAAATATGGTGGACACTTAGGCCTGGTACGCACAAGCAAGAAGCGTGGCAGCGCTGATTCTAGGGTTTCGGAGCATGTAGCAACTGCACGCTCTGGAACCTAGAATGTGCCGCCACCACCATCATGCTGGCCTCCTGTCTATACGGGAGCTGCCATGATGATGTACATGATACGTATCGTCCACACGTCACACACAAGAAGCGGTGTCATAGGGCTGCCCTTATGACACTGCAAAGAAGCTGCTGCTCTAGGCAGCTTCTTCCTGGCTGCATATTGTTCCCGTGGGGTTTGGCTGCTCCAGAATGATCCACAGCAAAGAGGGGCGGCGTGTATACCGGGCCTTAGTCATCTTTCAGGATAGGGTCAGAAAACAAATGTGATTGATGGCTAAAGTTGGGATTGCTGTGTTGGCAGAGGCCACAAGGGCCATCCAGTCAAGTCCACTGTCATGCAGGAATGCACAATCAAAGCACTCCCAAGTTCCGAACAGATGGCCATCCAGCCTAAAAAAACTCCAAAGGAGACTTCACCACTCTCTGAGGCAGTGTATCCCACTGTCGAACAGCTCTTACTGTCAGGAAGTTGTTCCTAATGGAATCTCTTTTTCTATAGGAAAGACCACCTCTTGCATCTGCCTTGGGTTTGTTGTGGTTGTTGTTATTTATTTATTATTTTCTTATAGCCCACTTTTCTCCCAGTATAGGAACTCGAGGAGGCCTTCTTGCCTTCATCTGAGACTGAGAGCACGTGATTTGTCCAAGGTCACCCAGCAGGTCTCATGGCTGAGTGAGGAATTGAACCCTGGTCTCGAGTCATAGTCCAACACTCAAACCATTAGCCATGTGTTCTCAGACTATATTGCTGAAAAATGCATTTCCAATTATGAGCTGTCAAAATATCTTGAGCTCCTTAATGATCTTGAGTTGGATAAGTTAAAGTTGAAGAAGCTCCATGTCAATCCTGGGAATATCTGTCTCTTTAAGGAATGTATGGTAGCTTCTAGATGTGGATTTTTTCCCCCTGAGAACTTGAACATTTGTTTTTGCCCTTAATTAACAACACATCCTTTTAAGTATCATGAAACAAACCATTAAGTGAAAAAAGTATTTATTGTGCAAGCAACAATGTTGAGACAAAGTTATATTTAACTTAAATATTACCCAATTTACTTCCTTTAAAGTCATTCTGAGCAACAAAACAAATATGCAGCACAAAAATCACAAATCCAATTCTGATAGTGGTGTGGTGTGGGACGGATTGAGAGAGAGAAAGAAAGAGGGGAGAGAGAATTAAACAGGCCAAACAAAAGCTACTGCTTGCGCTAGAGAACATTAATTCCATCAGCGGCAGGTTATGTTTCCTCATACAATCCAATTCTATCTTTTTTTCTTTTTTCTTTTCCATCTGGTATTAGGAAGCAAAATTTGCAGATATGCTTGAAAATTGGCTTGATTTTAAAACTGGAATTAAACCATTCCCTATTAAGTCTCTTTTTTGGGCACAGAAGAAAAGAGACTTCATAGAGAATGGTTTAATTCCAATTTTACAAACCAATTTTCAAACCTGTCTGAAAATTCAGCTCCCTAATATGAGATGCAAAAGAAAAAGAAAGTTAGGGGAAAAGTTAGAATGGGATTCTGTGAGGAAAATACAGAATCACTAACTCTTTATTTTCTATGCAATGATCTTTATAATTAAATATAATTTATTTGTAATAGATAACGTTTTATTTGATTTATATCTCACTTTTCTTCCAATGGGGCTCAAAGTGACAAGACAATAACCAGCAAGTTGAGCAAGTGCATAACATCGCCTCCCCACATTATTTATCCTGGAAATCCCCTCTCTCATGCTGCTTTATAAATTCCAACCTGATATCCCCCCAACAGACTAAAACCAAAGGCAAACTTGACTAAGCAAAACGCTAGTTCTCTCTTGTGAGAACTGGTGGAACTAAAAAAAAGTGTTAATTTACAAATACACAAAAGCATCTCCTGGCAGGCAGCTATCCAGCCAGAATGTATTTGCTTTTAAAGAATCACCAGCTCCTCAAAAGATTGAGCAACTGCACATTGCATGTCCTTGAAGTTTCCTGAACGCTGCTAGCTGCAACACTCAGCTTCTTTCTTTCGTTACTAAAATTCAGACAACGTATCTTAGCTCATCTTGTAGTTGTGACCAGCACTTTTCAGTGGCTGGCAATAGCCACACACCTTTCACAGAGTAAGTAGACAGCCCAAAAGCCTGGAGAGGCAATGCAACATAATATACTACTCATGGTTCTATGGATTATCTTAAAACTATTGGCCCCCTGTAGTGTACCACAAGATGCTCTTTGCATTTCTTACTCTAGCCTTACTGGCCCTCCTTGAATGTCTTTGGAAACTTACCTTCTCATCCCTCTTATGTCTGATGGTCAGATCATAAATCTTGCAACAGGTGTTAGTCCTTGAAATGTTTGCCATCTGCCTTGGGAAAATGGCTTAAGAATTAAAAAGGAAAATAAGGTTACAACAAGGATCCCCAACCTTGAGTTGAAGAATGAGTTTGAAATGGGGGAAGAAGAAATTTTCTTGGTGACGGTGAGGAGTGCAGAGGGAGGGAGAATTCAGAGTTAGGCAAGAGCAATGTCAACAGTGCAGACTCAACACTCAGGGCCAACAGCTTCTCATCCACCTTTCACTTCTCTTCCCAGGAGCAATTCGCTCAATGTTGCTAAACTTCACAGGAACCACAAATCTGCCATGGAAGAAAGTTTCAAGGAATGTAGGAAAGCCAAGAAGCAATATAACTCTTCAGAGAAGAGAGCAAGGGGAGAGATGGAGGCAGAGGGTTCCATAATCATTTACTACAATGTTGGTCTTCTTGCTAGAAAACATCACCAGCTACACCTGCAGCAAGTGCAAAGTGGTAGCTCTCTTGGAAGAGAAGGTAGGAAACTATGCCCTACAGCTATGTGCTGAGTCCCTTCAGTGCATCAGAAAACCTGAGGATTTCCTGAATAGAGCACAAGGAGAATTGATCCTACAGGAAGCAACTGCCAATAAAAGTGCTGGTGGTTGAGGACTCATTGCTCAGCAGCAGAGGCATCTGTGTGCCAACCGGACAAGATGAATGGGGAAGTGTGCTGTCTTCCTGGCACACCTATCCAGGATGTCACTGACAGCATGCCAAAACTCACCAAGAACATAGACCAATACCTCTTTCTCCTTATTCATGTGGATGCTGACAGCACAGCCAAGGACACATTTGAACAGATCACCTCTGACTATGAAGCTTCTGGCAGGAAGCTGAAGGGGTTTGAGGCACAGGTGGTATTTTTGCCAATTCTATCAGTGGAGGATATAGGACTACACAGGGATAGAAGATACTAAAAGTGAATAACTGTCTATGTAGCTGATGTAGATGGGAGAGAGGTCTGGTTTCTGGGATCATGTTTTTCACTTTTTAGATATAGGACTACTGGCTACAGATGGGTTGCACTTGAAGAAGACTGAGAAGAATGTTTTCAGTAGCAGCTCAAACATCAGTCCAAAGGTAAGCTTTAAACACAAGATTCTGAATTCTGGAAGAGAAGCTGAGGGCTCCACAGAAAAACTGGCAGTAAATTAATAGGTAGGAATAAACAAAGCTTCAAATGTCTATACACCAACACATTCCTTTGCATACCAATGCATAGAGTATGGGAAACAAACAAGATGAGGTTGAAGTCTTAATGCAGGAAGGTAAATATGACTTTGTAAGGCATAATGGAGACCTGGTTGGATGACTCCCATGATTGGAATATTACAATTCAAGGGTATAACCTGTTCAAAAAAGATGTGGTAGAAAAGGAGGGGGTGTATTTCAAAGATCAATTCAGTTGTTCAAAAATCCATGAGTGATCATTTTGATAAAAATAAAGAAAAATAAATAAATGCAATGTTATAGCAGGAGTTTACTAGAGGCCACTAGAAGAAGTGATGGATAATGCTTTTGGAAACAGTTCTCAGAAATCTTTAAAGATGCAAGAATTAATAGTTATGCAGGAATTAGTAGTTATGGGGGACCCACATATCTACTAGATTAACTCTTTTAAGCATAGGCTCTGCGACAAATTCCTGACATGTCAAAGCATTTGTTAAGGGTTCCTCTAATATTTTAATTAAATAGGTGGGAACACTGTCAGGTAGATCCACAGCTAGTTGGGAAACAATGTTCACAGAGGAGTCATCAATGGCCATACGTCAAAGTGGAAGGAGGTCTTGAGTGGAATACCTCAGGGTTCTATCATAGAGCTATTAATCTTTAACATTTTTGCATTTTAATCATAGATGGATGAAAGGGTAGGGCAATTCCTTATCAGGTTTGCAGATGACAAATTTGATTTGGATTTCCTGCATGGCAGGGGGTTGGACTGGATGACCCTAGTGGTCTCTTCCAACTCTATGATTCTATGACATTAAACTAGGAGGGTTGGCTAACACATTGAAAGATTGGAACAGAATTCAAAAGGAACTAGATAAATTGGAAAAGTGGGGAAACACTGACAAATGAAAATTCTACTTTTAGACTACAAGATCCAAATGCACAGGTATAGGGTTTCATGACTCAGCAATATGACATGCAAAAAAGGCCTTGAATTATTGTTGACCATACACTGAACATGAGCCAGCAGTGTGATGCTGCAACAAAGAAGCCTGCATTAAGGGAAGCATGGTTTACAATTTGAAGGAAGGTATACTCTCACAATATTATCCACTGGTCAGGCAACATGTGGAATATTATGGTCACTTTTGGACAGCTCATTTTAAGGTTGTAGACAAGTTGGACCAGGTTCAGAGAAGGGCAACAAGGATGATAAGTATGGAGAACAAAACATATGAGGAGAGGTAGAAGGAGCCAGGCATGTTCAGCATGGTGAAGAGAAGATTGGGGATGATACGATTCCACTCTTTAAATACCTCAACGGACATTACAGTGGTGCCTCGGGTTACGAAATTAATTCGTTCCGCGGCCGCTTTCGTAACCCGAAAAGCCTTCGTAAGCCGAATTGCCATAGGCGCTAATGGGGAAAAGCCGCGTTTCGTGCGAAAAAGCCGAAAAAAGCACCAAAAATTTTCTTCGTATCCCGAAAAAACATTCGTAACCCGGAACAATGATTTCCTATGGGATTTTTTCGTATCCCGAAAATTTCGTAACCTGGGTATTTCGTATCCCGAGGTACCACTGTACATAGAGCAGGGGCCAGGTCTATTCTCTGCTTCCCTAGAGGCTAGGACTAGGTCTAATGGTTACAGGAGAGTTGCCAAGAAGCAACTTCTTGGCAGTAAAAGGGGTTCAGCAATATAACCAATTGTTTGGGGAAGGTGGTGGGCTCTCCTCCTCTAGACATCTTCAAAAAGAGGCTGGACAGCTACCTCCTGGGGCTGCTTTAGGTGGAGATCCTGCACTGAGCAAGGGTTAGACTCAATGGACCATGAGGCTGTTTCCAACTCTATGATTCTTTGACTGTATGACAATTATGAACTGAGCAACAAAGAAAATGCAGAAGTCTGTGCATGTGCTCACTCTTTCTCCAGTCCAAAAACCTGTAAAAATTTCTCAATAGAGGGACTTAACACTTCCCTTCCCCATGGTAAGATTTTAAGGGACAATAAGTTGTATATATCAAATCTATTTTAAAACTATAAGCTGCTAGCTGAAATGAGAAGTGTGTACCTGAACCTCCTCCGTGTTTTTACCTTCTATTATTACAATGGCCTCACTGCCATAAAGTCAGCATCAGTTTGTCACTTCTTCAGATCTATTTGGCTGGGACCTCTCAAGATGTAAGATGGTTTGTGGTGGTTGTAGTAGGTCAAAGCTTTCTTCCACCAAGAAGAAAGCAAAAGGACTAGGGGTTTTTGCTTAGATTGTGGAATGTAGACAGGCTCTTACTGCCTGTCAGTCTAGGACAGCCTTAGCAACCCAAAGGCAAGACAGTGGGCAACACTATACACCTGATGTGCCTTAAAATCATTTCTGACTTATGGTGACCCTAAAGTGGCCCTTTCATGGGGTTTTCTGGGGCTGAGAGGGTGTGATTCACCCAAGATCACCCAGTGAATTTACAGAGCCAAGCAAGGAATCAAACCCTGGTCTCCAGAGTCCTAGGCAAGTGCCCAAACCACTACAACGCACTGGCTTATAATAAACCTATTGTTTCTTAAATCTTTGTAGATTTCATTAGAAGGTTCATAGAATCATAGAGTTGGAAGAGACCCCAAGGGCTATCCAGTTTAACCCTCCACCATGCAGGAACTCTCAATCAAAGCATCTCTAAGAAATGGCCATCCAGCCTCTGTTTAAAGACCTCCAAGGAAGGAGACTCCACCACACTCCGAGGTGGACTTGGTTGTTGTTGCTGTTATTTTGCCATAAGAAATGTGTTAATCTTTCAGGGACCCATAAATAATTTTTAAAAATACAGAGTTTCACTGACATGTATCAGGCATGGTAAACTATAAAGTTAAATATTAAATGGTTGATAAAACAAAATGTCAACTATTTGTATTGATCAAAGCCATATATTTGAACACAGCTTAATTTCAGTATGAACTAAAAAAAAAGTGATGACAGATCTTTAATAAAGCTGCCAATATAATGCTAGTTTATCAATATGGTACAATTCAAAGAAAAACAAAGTCAAATCATCATCAGTTTAACATTCACTTGCAATATATACATTTCTGTTTGCTTTGGGGAGAAAAATAAATATTTTTAACCTAAGAATGATGCAGGAGTAAATGCATAATTGGTAATCTTTTTTAAAATACTGAAATGTAATTTCTTTGTAAAATGTTATTTGCAAATGTAATGCAGAAGAAAAGATAATTCATCTTTATAAGAATAAAGCTTTGAACAAAATATTTTCACAAAATTTCATTTAATATTATTTTAAAATCACAATATGTTGGACTCCTCAATACAGTTTTATAAAATGACAATTTACCATCAGAACAGGAGGAGAAAAAGAAATTAAGAGACCCTGATTTCAGGTCAGTTAATGCATAACTCAGATATTTTTTTTTCCTTTTCAAAATAACATTTTAGAATTATGTCTTATATTTCAAGGCCCTCTGTCTTCAAATTCACACTGTAATTATTTACAGTTAGATCTTCAAGTGAGTGGAATCGGTAATCTACAATGCTATCCTGTAACTCCAAGTTTCAAATATATATATTTACTTATTTATATATATAAATTAGAAGCACACTTGTCCATCTGTTGAATTCTCTTATTTTTGAAGTTAGTAGCTATAAATCTTTATTGCTAGGAAACTTTTAAGAGAACTGCAAAGACTCAGTAGGAAACCCTGGTTCAGAGCCAACTTTCACTTCTAGATTTAAGCCCAAATACTCTTTGAGGCATGCAAATCACACCAACATGATCAGGTCCCACCTTGGACTGGCAACATCTCTATACTCGAACTATGACCAGCTGTTATCACATCCCTTGCCAGTTCCTCCAGGACCTAGGAGAAGTGATGTGGGCATGAATGGGGGAAATACAATTATTTGACCCGATATAAGATTTGGCTAATCCATTGTGATCCAATCAATGTCTGATACAGCCATGTGGAAACTGCTTATACTGCAATAATAATGAATGAATTGACATACTATAAGTAACTCAAAGCAGCTCTTCTCCTGGCAAATTTGCATATTTACTTCCTTGCCATGTTGATTACCACTGCTTCTACAAGACAGGGACCCCTCAGTGTACAATAAATGTGCATACTGAACACACCTATTTCCAGGAAAACATTCAAAATGGCATGACACTGTAGTCTTGCCCATATGCCAAACTCCACAGACTGCTAGCATTTCAAGTGCACATCTAAAATTTCTATTAGCCTTTGCCCACTCCCAAGCACTTAGATCAGTATATATGTCGCAGTATCATGGAAGCTGCATAATCATATTAATTGCCGCACAATGCCCTCAGCATTTTAGGACTCTTGGGACCAAGTTAAAGAGCTCCTTCTGTAAAATGATATCTCATACTACTGACCTACAGAAGCTATCAAACACATGGATGTTGTGAAGATCAAGGAATCCACGATGTACCTTTGCTCTTAAAGCACTATGTAAAAGATACATGCCAAGATGGGTTTGGTAACATTAACATAATAATGCTGTTTTAAGATCCAGAGGTATCACAGTGACAAATGTTTATAATTACTGCTTGTGCTAAAGATAACAAATGAGACACAGACTTAATGTAAGTATTCTGATGCATCACTGAATACAACATTTTGTTCCATTTTGGTATGTAAATTTGAATACATTTCTGCTTCATAATAAAATTTATAGAGGCTACCACCATGCTGTAAGTCCTTCAGTCTATAGAATCAGAATTTAACAATCCTGGACTGGAATCATGAAGTTGTGGGGTAAATGCTGATATGATAAAACAGATTTACTGTGTGATATCTAATGTAAACTTCACAGCTCTGATCACAGCAGTGCCAAAACACAGCAAAAGGTGGACATTTCAACAGCACATATGCCTAATTTTTCTCAAGGAGACAAACAGTGTAATCCTTAAAGTTAAGTTCCACTGTAGTCAGTGGGATTTATTCCCTAGTAAATTTATATAGGGTTTCACCCTCAGACCGCAATCCCATACATACATTCATAAGTAAATTCCATTGAACTTAATAGAAATTTGCAGTAGACATGTATAGGACTGCCATGTTAGTATCACCTGTTATGAAAACAGGACACCCACCTACAGTTTTTGTCATGAGCTATTTTCAGAGATTACACATGCATATGCAAACACGCACATTCACTCCATCACTTTCAAAAGCTAAAATTCTCACAACCCATAAATAGATTAAGTAAACACTGCTTTTTATGTAATCCTAGGAAAGAAAACTGTGCTGCTGGGTATCACTAAACAAAATCATTCATTTCCCCAAAGTAGCAAGCTCAACAATAATGTGGCAATTGACATTAAACACCGGGTTAATATTGCACAATATTCTGTGCCATGAAATAATACAACTCTCTCTCTCTCTCTCATTGATTTATATTTTATTTATGGTTACTCTTAGGTTATGCAAATTCTGTTCACCCTAGATGTGCAAATTGGGAGATAAAAGCAGGTAGGTGTTTTAAAAGTTTGAATGAAATCAAGCAGAAGGGAATTCTCAGTTGAGTAATAATTTTATAAAGCTACAGCTGTTGAAATAAAGCTGCCTTGACCTGTTGTGGTCATTATACCACCTTAGACACACACACACACATACATACACACACACACACGAGATACCGAGTATCTTAAGAGCAAGCAGTTAATATGCTGAAAGAGTGACCTCTAGTGGACTGGTAGGCCTCATTGTGATAGCTACATTTCTAAGATCTGGCCCACACCAGCGTCAATCAGTGTTTGGCAAAAGAAGGCACAAATCATTGCAAAGACCAGATTTCTTTTCATGTTTTTTTTTTCCTTTTTAAGTAAACTATTTGTACACAAACTTAAGATTCATCTTGTAGATAATTTTTGGGCATAAGATTGCATATGTAATAGTATTTAAAATAACACAAATTAAGATGCTCTATGTGTAGCGAGAGAAAGAGAGGGAGGGAGGGAGGGAGAGAGAGAGAGAGAGAGAGGGAGAGAGAAAGGAGTGAAAGCATAAAGACCAAACAAACCAACCCCTTACCCAAATATCAACATTCATTTCTGGCTATATGCTATACAAACATTTTAAGAATCTGTGTGACAAAAGACAATTTAAAAAGTCAAAATCATAAAACTTGTAAACTGATAAAACCTG
This sequence comes from Sceloporus undulatus, assembly GCF_019175285.1. Classification (NCBI taxonomy): domain Eukaryota; kingdom Metazoa; phylum Chordata; class Lepidosauria; order Squamata; family Phrynosomatidae; genus Sceloporus; species Sceloporus undulatus. The sequence continues at coordinate 86,244,440 of NC_056524.1, read as the reverse complement.
AAGTACATTTTACTTATGGAAAATATCATTAAAATAGTACCACTATGAACTAAACTGCCTGAGTTGTCAATTTGCCTGTGAACTTGAAGTAGAGAAGATATTTTAGCACAGTAAAAACAATTTCAGTCACAACCAGTGTGATAGCTGAGCAAGTGTGTCACATGGAAATTTCCTCTCTTCACTGGAATTTGTGTTGTGCTATTCAAACTCTTGTGCTAGTTGTTCAAACAAAGGGATGTAGGCAGATCTTTAATCATTTGGCACAAAGTTATTTTGTCTGGGGCATAAAGTCTCGGTCACGATGAACAATACAACATTCCACCTATCCAATTTTCACTTTGATTGAAGAGCTTTCTTTATATCGTTTACCTCCATCTATTTAAAAAAAGAGAGAGAGATTCAGATTAATCCATTTTTATGCCATTGTTTTATCCAGCTGCAACACCATCAAATTCATACTTCAGCCTAAGTGACTGTTGTTTTTAATGTGTGCCTTCAAATTGTTTATGACCTATGGTAAACCTATCACTGGGTTTTCTTGGCAATATTTGTTTAGAAGGAGTTTGCCTTTGCCTTTCTCTGGAGGAAGGTCACCCAGTGGGTCTCCGTGGCCAAGGAGAGGATTCAACACCTGGTTCCAGAATCACAGTACAACACTCAAACCACTACAATATGCTGGCTCTCCTTATGTAGATGTACTGTTAGGGAAATTTGATATTCAATCATCTGCTGAGTTTCTCCATAGGGGCCCAATCCCATGAACAGAAGCAGCAGGTATAAACTGTTGGTTCCATCCTCTAAACACCTCTAGCCCAGTACAGACTTCCACTTTGTGGTGTCCTGGTGACATGCTAGGGTTGCCTGGGGGCGGAGCGACTGCACGCCCCGCAACCCTAGCTTGTGGCCAGGACATCGCTGCTGCGCAGCACCGTACAGATGGTCGCGTAGCAATGATGTCACAGTTATGCCACGTCCAAATGGCGTGGCACAGCTGTGATATCATCATGCCATCTCTGGTGCTTTGCTGCGGCACAGCTGCAGTGCAAAAAGGAGCTGCTTCTGCGCACTCCTTTTTTTGCTGCACAGCGATACTGCACAATTTGGCCGCCTTTTCCTGGCACTGTGTACCGCGCCTCTAATTTGGCTGTGTGCGTCCATTCTCAGTAACACTTAATCACAATTCTAAGAGTGGCTCTGGGTGATATTTACCACTGTTTTATCCCCTTCAGTATTTGTATACTGCTTTTTAACTGTAACAGTTTTCAAAATAAGTTATAGCAGAAGTTGTTGCCCTCATAACGATAGACTGGGAGAGCTGCCCATGCTTTTGAAAAATAAGGAGTATCTGAGTACTGGATGGATGGGAATTCTTATGAGGACTTGTTCAGTTCAAGAGATGTTTCTGTTGCCACTACTGATAGAGGTGTGAGCAAAAAACCAAAGGTGGAAAAGAAATTTATTGGGTTTCTATTTCTCTAAAAAAATAACTATTTTGTACTTCTCGGAAGTGGCAGTGGGGAGGAATTCTTATGCCTCAAAAATACATGCATTTCTAAAACTGATAATTTTCTGTTGAAGAATAAAAAAGTGAGCAGGATCATATTCTCATATGAAAATTCACAATACTAAAGATGCATGTATTTGAAAAATCGACACAGAGACATTTTAATTTAAAAAACATTATTCAGTACAAACACATATAAAGAACAGATAGATTTTGAAAAAAAATGTGCACAAAATTACAAGAGACTATGAGACAATAGGTGAATATAACATTGAGAGTCTAAGGAGTTTATCATACCTGAGGGGTCCCGCCATGCTCCCGTTGCCCCAGCGTCATCCATCCACAACGGGAGCCTCCTGGTGGGATCGCTCCTGGCACTATTAAAAGGGAACGCTTCCGTTTTTGTCATGGAAGCGTTATCGTAATTGTTTTAAAAAGGGAGCTTTTTTAATAACAGATTAAATCGTTATTTAAAAAGCCCTCTTTTTAAAACAATTATGATAACACTTCCATGACAAAACGGAAGTGTTCCCCTTTAATAGCGCCAGGAGCGATCCCACCACAAGGCTTCTGTTGCTGTTTGGTGACGTTTCGGCGACAGGAGCATGACGGGAGCCCTCAGGTATGATAAACTCCTAAGAAATCCAACACAAATCAGACTAATAGATTTTCACAGCTGTAATAACAGAATATAGAAGTCATTTATCATAGTCAACATTTCTAAAGTATCATCTGGAGTGGCCCACTCTAGATGAACCTCATGCTTCTTTCCCTCAGCAAGATCATTTTCTCAGTCATCAATGTGGAAAAATTAATGATTCCTCTATATACACATGCATAAATCTAGAAATTCTAGTAAAAAAAATGATTCAAAAAATCTGAGTCAACTTATCCATGGGTCAATGTAAATACTGTACTTTAACTCTTATTATAAACAAAGGATGAAAGGCAAGAAAGCACTGACCCCCTCTATTCTCTCATCCATCGAGTCTTTGGTGTGAGCACAGTTATGCCTGCTGGAATTTTCTAAGTTCTTTGTCATTGTTTTCCTTTGCTTCATCATTTAGATCATTCGTTATATGCCCCTAGGTTTTACTCTTTACTTATCCATAGGTCATATTAAAATCCATAATTTTGGCCTCCAAATCCAACTTGGACTTATACATAAGGTTAAGTTATAGTTAAGTAGATACAGATTTATTTTTTTTACTGACTTGCAAACTGTCCCAAAGTTCTAATATTTCTGGGGGAGGGGGGAGGAGGTTCTTTTTTGAGAAATCCTTAAAATTTTAGGTGACTCTGCTTCACTTAGTGGACATGGCTCCTTCATTTTAAGAATAACCATAGCATGCCAGTTACAAGCATTTCTATTTGGTGAAGTCTTTACTGAACCACAGAGACACACATCTAAATTCAGTGCTCATAAAATTTGAACATCTACATGTTCTTCTCGTAAGAAATCTGACTCTTCTTTCGGTCTTCAAGTAGTGTATTAAGTAATTAAGCAGCTCACTGAATCCCATAAATTGACTCTGATATAAGTTAATTAAGAGTTTTGACAGTGAATTAGAACAGTCATTAATTCATTTTAGATTCTTATCACTCTTCAATGGAAGAGGATGCATTAGAGTCAGTTGTTTATTTACTTACAGAGTTCTTTTCATAAGTAAATCTTAAATGTTTCCTTCCTGTTTGTTTTTACTACAATGATAGAAAGATCACCACAGGTGGGAAATGGGGAGAGACTTAAAGAAGACTAGAAGTCAGTAAGAATTTGGATTCAAATGTAGGACACTGTTCTTTTTCTCATGAATCATGGTATTTATCTTCAACTTTTATGCCAATTTCTTACTTTTTTAGATGGTCATTCACCCCTCCCCAAAAAAGGAATAAAAAGTAGTAATGGAAAATGATACTATTGGCTAGTGGTAAGGAGCTTTCAAACAATAAAACAAAAATACTGTTAACAGTAACAATTCATTTAATATGGTAACTTTTCATGTTCAGTTTGTTCCAGGCCACATAAGATTAAAATACCTGTAGTCGCAGACGGATCTTTTTTTCTTCATCTAATTCTGAAAGCAATTGTTTAATCTCTTTTCTAGGAAAAAAATTAGAAATGATTGTATTACTGTTTCATATATATTATACAGGCCTGTGATAAAAAAAAAACCAGTTTTCAATAACATAGTTATTTTTAATGTGCAACATTTTTTATTAAAAATGTTGCACCACATAACGTTCTTTCTCAAATTCAATACAGTACAACCACCATATCAACAAGTTTGGTACCTGAGGTTTCACTTACCTAGGTCCAAAAATATGTTCTCCTTAGGCATTTTCTAGGTTCTCCAATGCAATTCTATGGCATGCCTCCACTGGAAGTTGACCATAGAGTCACATTGGAGAATCTAGAAATTACTAAAGAGGCATTCTCTTGAGGCATTTTCTAGATCCTCTAATGTGATTATATACTTGTGCCAGAATCATTCATCTCAATAGGGTTCACTATTACCTGTGTTTTGCATTTCCACAGTAAGTGCAGGAATGTATTCCTTGCGGATATGGGGGTCATACTGTATTTTTATCAATTCAGTTCTTACTCAGCTTTGATTAAGTGCAGACATTGAAATTCCAGAGTGATTTCTTTTATTGCTTTTTGAATGGATATTTGTGTTTCATAACAGAGATTAATCATAGAATCATAGAGTTGGAAGAGACCACAAGGGCCATCCAGTCCAACCTCCTGTCATACAGGAACTCTCAGTCAAAGCATATATATCCGAAGCAGAGGCTGGATGGCCATCTGTTGGGTATGCTTTCACTGAGAGTCCCTGCATGGCAGGGGGTTGGACTGGATGGCCCTTGTGGTCTCTTCTAACTCTATGATTCTATGAATTGGAATGGCTCTATTTAAGTCAAGTAAAATACACAGAGACGTAAAATAAAAAAAGATATAGAGAGCACCATCCCATGATTTCCTGGTTCGCATCAGGAAGATACAGTATACTTAAAAGCCCTCTACTCAGGGATACGAGTGAGAACTGTCCTTATAAATCAATAGTGATTTTAATGCAATTGGGATTGGGCACCCCGCACACTACAATAATCTCATCATGAAGCTGCAAAGATAATTTATTCTAATCCAGTTTTTATTTAGTGTGAAACATTTAAAATATAACCCTAGTAGTGAATATTATAAAGTACCGTATTTTCCGGCCTATAAGACGAGTGGGTGTATAAGACGACCCCCAACTTTTCCAATTAAAATGTAGAGTTTGGGATATACTCGCTGTATAAGACTATCCCTCTTCCAGCGCACACCAAATAAAAATTTAAAAAAATCAGATTTGATTTCAATATGGTAATTTTAATTCAAATGCTTATAACATGCAGGTACTTAGCAGGAAAACCTGTTGTATACAAAGCCTACTTGGACTGGTCAGCTCTCCCTGTCTGCCCAGCCCTCCCTGTCTCCAAGATTTTCTTCTACCTTACTTGTACAGCACTGCCCTTGCTACTTTCATACGGTCACCACATACGGAGGGTATGCGGCCGCTGACGTTTTTGAGCTCCCCCCACCATATGCGGTGACCGCAGATTTTCCAGTCTGGCTCAGAAGTTTCAGCCCTATAAAATGACACCCGGCGTATAAGACGACCCCCAACTTTTGAGAAAATTTTCCTGGGCTAAAAAGTAGTCTTATACGCCAGAAAATACAGTAAATGCACTTCACTGCCCATATTACAATTTAGAATGGGGCTGTGTCTCAAACAGAGTGTAATTCACACTGAATATGGCAGGACAGGTTCTTGGTTGTTTACAACTATGCAGTGTTATATGAAGCAATTACAGTTTGAGAGTGGGACTGAATTTGAAAGAGTAACTTGCAACAAACCCTGCCATGTTATCCATTGCTTTTACAGCCATTCTGCACGTTACACTCAGGGAGCAATAATGCAACAGCCCTGCAGTGTAGTTCACTGTTATTAATCCTGCTCAAAGTGATGTCTGATAGTTGCCCTGCAATGTATACCATTGCAGAGCAACTGCAGGTCACAGGCAGGTCCAAGGCTATTTGGATAATGTCTCAAGTTGCAGCAAAGGTCAGTTTACTAAAATTGCCCCCTTAAACCTCCTTCCAGGTCAAGTCACACACTCACTATGTTCCATTGACCTTACACAGACTTTCGTACTTTCAAATGTTCAAAACGTGGGTTTTTTTAAATTCTGCATGTTAACACAAATCCTTTCACATCTTTTCCTTTTTCACTCCTTTAATTACAGGCTCAGGTTATTAACCACTGCCATTATTTATTGTGGGGATCCACTTGTATAGCCCTACTATAGGACATGTACCATGTTTTCCTACATTTCCTCCAAATATTTCATAACACACTGCAAGAAAAAGGAGCAAACACATAAAATATTAATGGACAGAACAAGCCATGGACTACATGTTTCATAAATTGAAAGAGGCAGCCCACAGTACCACAGCAATACAAGGTAATAGAATTATTAATGCTCACTTCTGTTGGTCTTTCATAGTTTCAATGATAGTTCGTAGCTCCTTAACCTGTGTCCTCAGCTCTTCCAATGCTGCTTCACCTTGGCTGGAGTGATCAGTCTTTGGCTTTCCTTCAGTAATGAACAAAGATGGGGAGTTTGACCTATGACCTGTTGTTCCTGCTGTAACTGGATGAAGTGCGGATGAGGATGATAATGAAGATGGAAGATTACTTCCACTTGTTAAACCTCCAGGCTTGGCAGGCAATGTAGCTTTGTTATCAGATACCTATGGGAAAAAATGACAGCAAAATCACACACAAGCATTAGAATACTCCTAATGAAAAGTTCAGATTTCACAGCTATAATTTTTTTCTCTGTTCAGCAGCAAAACTGAGATGTTTCATATAGTTAGCTATGTAACAGACAGAACACGTTTCCAAAGCAAATAAAAAAAAGGGCGAAACCGACTGCCCAAAACAGGCGTATTGGGGTCGCCCAGAAGTTACTCACCTTGGAGCTATGACAAACAGACATATGCAGCCCCAATCCGCCTTGCCAACACAGTCCTGGACAACACTCTAAAAAGAAGCAGTTTTTAATTGCTCCTTTTCAGAGCGGCTTTTCTGGGTTGGGGCAGCTTTGGGGTGTGCATGATGTGACTGCCATGCCTCCCGAAAGTTGGCTTATTATGCCTGTCTGTTTTGCCCCTAAGAATTTCCAAAATGATCTTAAGATGAAGCTGACATAAGCCTACCATGAACCATTACCAGTGACAATAAATGCTGAAATAATTTCATTCTGAATGTTTTTACTGACCATAAAGAATGTCACCAAAAACTGGGCCAGTGGGAAAAAAATATCTTCTAAAAAAACCCCAGAGACTACAGGGCACATAAAGAGAAAAAATACAGAGATAGAGAGAAGATATGAATATGACTATTGCAATATAAAAGGAATCAAAATTAAGTGAAAATACTTGGGGGTTTTTAATGCAACTAAACGATTTGTCTCTGCACAGATAAGCTCTAAAACTATGACCATGTACTATTATTATAAGGAAAAGGAACCATACCTCAGTGGCAAAGATCACACTTTGCAATCGTAACTTTTTCAGTGTTTGGTTAATGAGGTTTGCTATGGCAAAGAGAAGACTGTGAGGTGATAAGATAGACATGTTCAAGTATCTGAGGGGCTGTCACATGGAAGAGAGAGTAAGCTTGCTTCCTGCTTCTTCTGAGAGAAGGATCTCAACCAATGGGTTCAAATTACAAGAAAGGAGATTCCAACTAAACTTTAGGAAGAACTTACTGATGATAAAAGCCATTTGACAGTGCAACAGACCACCTTGAATGGTATTACATGCTTCTTCATTGGAAGTTTTAAAATAGATGTTGCATGGCCATCTGTCAGGGCATTCTTGTGTTGGAAGGGGTCTGGATTAGATGGTCCTTGGGTTCCCTGTCAACCTACAAAGTTCCAAGTTTCTAGAGTCTGAGTTTGAACCCTCAGCACCACCATTTTAATACCAGTAGGTGATATTAAAAACCTCTGGCTGGGACCTTTGGACAGAGAATCTGATCTGGATAAAGAATTTGCAGAAGGACAAATTTTTATCTTCTTATTGTCTCAATTACACTGGGGTTTGGTTCCAGGACTCCTATGGATACCAAAATCCATGGACATTCAAATACAATGGCATAGTGAAATAGTGTCCCTTATGTAAGATGACAAAAACAAGGTTTGCATTTGGAATTTATATTATTTTTTAATATCTTCAGACCGTGGATGGTTGAATCCATGGATTAAAAAATCTGTGGATAAGGAGGGCTGACTGTACTTAGTATACTAGAGTCTGAACAATTTAAATACCTGCAAAGAAATCACACTTCTAATGATAACAAGGGAACTGAAACATCTACTTGTAAATTATGAGTCGAGTATATAATAATCATGTGTAAGATTGCAATCCTATACTGAATTATACTGAACTTTATGGGACATAACTTTGATATATCTAGGACTGCTTAGTAAATTTTTCAAATAAGCAAGAACAGATGGCTGTGTAAAAAAAATAACCCTGTATTTCATACTTTCTGGAAAGTAGTTTTGTTTGCTATAAGGGATCAACACAGTAGACAAAGTCTGAAAAATGGGAAACTCAATTGAAATTCTTGCTTAGACATCAAAATCTCTGGTCAGGTCACCATATTCAGATCTCTTGAATGGCCTTAAGCCCCAAGAAACCTGTAGTTAGTTTCAGCCAATTTTCTATGTGCCTTATCACATGAGAAAAGAAAGCAGAAATGGAGCCAGAGAGTAGTGCCTTTCTCTGTGCCTTACCACATGATGTTGTAATGCTTCAGAGTTCTCTTCTTGCTGGAGATGGATTTAAAAGTGCATCTTTTGTCTAGCTGGAAAAATCTGTTGGACAAAAGATACGCTTCTACAGCAGTTACCCACGGGAAGAGAACTGAAGTACTACAACATTATGGTAAGGCATGAAAAAAGGTGCTACTCTACAGCTCCGTTTTTGCTTTCTTTTCTTGTGCAATAAATCTAAATCAGGAGTGGGGGACAGGTAGAATTCCAGATGTTGCTGAAGTGTAATGTCCACTATCCCTCATCTTTTGCTATGTTGGGCTAGGATGCTCAGAGTTGCAGGGCCACACATTTCCCACCTGTTTTAAGCCTACCTTATGTAAAACAATGCTATCCACCAAGGGATACCTACATGATATTCTATTATTTCTGTAACTGTAGATGTCCATATATTCCATTCTTCTTATCATGCTTCATTGTGTTGAAGCAACAGATCATATACATTCATTTTGAGAAGGCCATTTCACTGTATATTATCCATATTAGAAAAAAGAATATCCCACACTAAGCACACTGTTTTTTTTTTACTACAGTGTCTCTTTTAAAAATGTTTATTCCATTTCAGGAATATAGAGTAGCCCTTAGATGCTTACAGAGTAGGCTTTCTGAATGTGCATAGCATGCCACACAAAAAATTATGTGTGGTCAATGTTTACCTGACATTTTTCCATTCATGATGTCTGGGCAGCAAAAGGATTGTGGAAATCAGGCAATCATGTGCTTCTACTTTGAAATGGACTATATGATTGTGGATTAATAAACTATGATTTCCCATCTGGTTAACAAGCCAAGCACTCCAAGAACGAAAGGAAAAAGGGAAATATGAGAGACTGAGGTTCTGGAAATGAAGTATTAGCCAGTCAGAACTAGGTCAACAACACTCAGGACTACTATGCATGCAAAAGGGGCTCAAGTGGACAGTTGCGGTTATATGTGACTAGTCACAGGAGGTATGATGGGACTATTACTTAAAGAAGGTGCTACATTTAAAACACATGTGCCCCCATTGCAATTGTACAAGGGACTAGGGATACTGGCCTTAACTATTGGTATAAATAGACTGCATAACTTACTAGTGATATTGTAACAGTCTTAGCTTTCTTTAATGGCTCAGCTACTTTGGGTGGAAGGGAAGCATGCTCTTCCTTCTCATCTTCAGGACTTGGTGAATCAAAAAAATCAGGACTTGAAAGTGAGGACTGTGGAAACAGAAGAACAGTTTATTACTATAAATATTTAAAAAGAATAAACTTAAAACTTGTTCAATAAAATGTACACTTTACTATGATACTAGACATGATAGAAAGCCTCTATTTAATATAGTGAAACGAAGCCTTAAGTAGAAGATCTAAAGTGCAATCTTATACATGTCTATTCAAGAAGTAAGTCCCACTAAGTTCCTCTGAGGTATTATATGACTACAGCAAACCTTCATTATTTAAAGTTTCTCAATTAAGATTGGATGCAATGACCAAAGTCACCTAAAACCATTGTTGTTGCTGTGCGCCTTCAAGTCATTTGTGATTTATGGCAACCCTAAGAGGTTTCCATGGGGTTTTCTTGGCAAGATTTATATGAAAGAGGATGTAATTCAGTACATCTGGAGACTGTCAGCTTGGGAAGGCTGCTGTAGAATATGAAGGCTACAGGTTGTTGTTGTTGTGGACTAGCAGGCCTTGTGTGTTCAGTGCAGGACTGTATAGTGTTATTATTCTGTGAAAGTGCTGCTTACAGCATTCATAAGAGTCCAGTCTGGATTATTGTGAATAGGTCCTAAGAACCAGAACCTGATATTGAAGATCAATTCATTTGTACATTATCTACAGAATGTGCAATATATTTGCCAAACAGGAAGCAATTTGGTAAAGCATTTTGGGATGGAGAGGGAGAATATATTCTGGCAGTCTTTCAGATTGGAGAGAATAAACAGATTTGTATTAACTCTGAAAATAATTGCCTGTTACAGACTGCCAAAATAAAGTTGCTTCAGGTCTCTTTGGAGGTATGCTATTTAAATGATGCATGGGTCCTAAGAGTCCGGAGGTCGCGCCAAAGCCACACTCCATTCCTAAGCACTGGAATGCAGCTTTGGTGCAGCTTCCGGATTCTTAGGATGCATGCATCATTTAAACAGCATACCTCCAAAGAGACCCGAAGCAGCTTTATTTTGGCAGTCTGTAACAGGCCAATGACTTTCCCCCCCAGAAAGTCATTGCAGTAGTTGCCAATCAGTTCAAATAGCCACAAATCTTCCTTTTCTGGAAGGATAGTCACAATGGTTATGACAAGACCATCTGAAAACACAATGTCAAAATATGTATTTTAATAAGGTTATTTTCACTAGGCCAATCCTTTTAGTCTTGCACATAAGGAAGCTTTCAATGACTTTTAAGGGCCACACAGCACAACAGTTTGGGGACAGAGGAAACTGCTTTATAAAAAGTCAGACTACTGCTCTATCTAGTGAATATATGCTACACGGCTTGGCAGCAGTCAGATACACAATTTTTCCAGCTCTATCCAGAGATGCCAAGAACTGAACCTGAGATATTTTGCATGAAGCCTTCCCATGGATACACTAGCATTCCCGTGCTTGACCTGAAAGCAGCTCAGTATTTTGTGTGAGCTACATATGAACACATAAAATACACTTTCATCTTCCACCACCAACCTGAAATTATTCCTTTCCTGGCCCAATGACTTCTCTTTGGTAGTCGAAAAAGCAGCCACAGCTTCACTTAACCCATAGTTTCTAATTCTGGGATTAGAAGTCTCAACATTCTTATTGGGAAAACTGTGTAATTTCCATCTATTTTCCATTAGTGGATGGAAAGTGGATGTGGTCCTGATATAAGAAAAGGTCCCCTAAAAATCTCACGTACCTTTTAGCAGTACAGTCCCAATCCTTTCCCCAATGAGAAATGTGAAATCCATTAAAGAGCATTTCCTGCACTACATATGAAGTGGCACGTGCAGGGCAGATTAAGACAGGAGTGAGTTCTCAATATTTCAGTTAAGCAAGAATACAATGCGTCTGCACCAAGCACAGGCTTTCCATCCGCGGTTTGAGCTTTTGCAGACAGCAAGCCCTGGCTTTCCCAGTGGGTGCGTGCATGCGGCAGTGCAAGCATGAGCATGTGCCCATTTAAAAGAATGGGAGTTAAGGGCTGCATATCCCTATTCAGTTGATTGCATCATCTCTACTGTTCACGCTTTGCTGGATAACACAACAATCAGCTTTGTTGATTCTTTACAATATTCTTAAGGTTGGAACAAAATAATTGTTAGCAGAAGGAACACTGGAGCTAGTTCTTGTCATATTGTTCTGTTCCTTGTAGTGATATACACACAGTCAACAGCACTTCGCATGCTTCTGCTTGTGCAAAGAATTGCACCCATAGAAGAACATCTTTTATGTTCTTCTAACTATGGACCACATACATTCCTTCAAGGTCTATGATGCAGCCCCTATGTGCTGACTGCTACCAAATCTCACACCTGCCAGCAGTTGGGACCAATGCTTCCATACAACTATACATGTGTATACCATACATATAGCACCTACCAATTCCTGATAAGGTGTCCGGGACTGAAAAGGTTGTTCTCCCTTGTTCTATGCTGAGATATTAAAAACAGTCCTTGGCAGAAAGAAATATCATACTCCTGCAGTTTAAAAGAACTACTGATTTTTCTATCCCACAATATCTTTTAAGATAAAATCATTTCACACAATTAGCACCGTTATTATAATGGCTTCTTATAAAAATTAGCAGCAATAAATTGTTCTTTGCTAACCACTGTCTTGAATCAGACCTGACTTTCATTCCTATTTCTAAACAGGACAACAAAAGCAACTGTTTTCAAAACTAATAAATCTTACCAAGAAAACCATATGATAGGGTTGCCATAAGTCAGAGTCGACATGAAGGCATACAACAATAGTAATCAAAGTTAAGCCCAGTGTTTTGTTCAAAATATGTCTTTATGGCTTCTGTCATGCTAACTATGACAAATATCTTTTATGATTCTTGGACAAAATATTTCTTAAGTAGTATTTGTAAGCAGGCTAGGGGAAACAGAAATCCACTGAGCCTATGGCAATCCTGATATACGGGCATTGCAAACACAGACGAACTAGATCGCAGCCAAACTGTTAATTTGGATTACACATTTTATCAGGAAGACAGATAAAATATACAGTTCTTTGGAAGTACTTACAGATGTGAATGACTGTGAGGGAGGTCTTCTGCCAGTAGCTTTTGGTCTGGTAGTTGTTGGGTGGCTAAGTTTTTCAGCAACTGGTATTACGGAATCAAACCCTTCCAGATCTTAAAAACATTCAGAGAGGGAACTGGTTTATTATTTTGATAAATAATGAATTTACTCAAGAAGACAACCAATAAAACCACTTAAAATCCTGCATTTTTGTTGTGTATTACCGTATATACTCGTGTACAAGCTGACCTCATGTATAAGTTGAGGGAAGATTTCAGGGTCAAAATCCTGGATTTTGATGCAACCTGTGGATAAGTCGAGGGTAAAACTTAGGGGGTGTATAAGGAAGGATAGAAAGGGTGAAATACCATTTCCGTCCCTCCTTCTCCTTCTCTGGACCTCTCCCAACTGATTCCCAGGTGCTGGAGGAGTTTTAACATCAGATTGAGAAAGGAAGTAAGTGGATTTTAAATGGAGAGTTTTTTCCATAGGAAGCAAGGACTAGCAAAATGGACTGGAGACAGAAGCAAATGGTTTTAAATGGAAAGTTTTTTCCATAGGAAGCAAGATCACTCTGCACAATGCATATAAAACGAAATACAACAAATGTATTCACAACTAGTTAAGTTAAAAGTATTTTATTTGCTTTAGCTGTGGAATCCTCTATTGGCACAGGCTGGAATAGATATATATAAGTCTACCCAAAATATCGGGTTCCTTTCCAGCTTGATTTCTAAAAAAAGGTAAAGGTAAAGGTAGTCCCTTGACATGAATGTCTAGTCGTAACCAACTGTAGGGGCGGTGCTCATCTTCGTTTCTAAGCCAAAGAGCCAGCTTTGTCTGAAGACTGCTCTGATGGTCATGTTGCCAGCATGACTGCACCAAACACTGTTACCTTCCCACTGACAAGTGGTATCTATCTAAGCCACTGCATCCCTTTGATGATTTCTATATCTTGCTAATTAAGATAACTACTTAATATATATTATTTAGATATTTTAAGTTATTAGAAGTGTAAACTAAGAGTGAATGAACTTTACACACCTTTATTTCCAACTAGACTTGAAAAAGTAATGGCTATCATAAGTCAAAGACAGTATATATGCAGCACTGTATTTCATATTAGTGACTCATCCAACAGCATTTTGAGAAACAGTGGTAAGAAAGGTACTTTGCCACAACTGAAAAAGTAAAGCTGAACATAGTTTTATTCTCTTGTACATTTTGCATTTTAAAAATATAGGAGTCCAAAGTGACACTGCTATCTCAAGTGTGAAGTACTTAGGAAATCTGCTTCCTTAACTGCTCAAGGAATTGATATCTTTTGCTTTTAATCTTCCTTCAGGTCCAGCAGGATGCAAGCTGTCCTTACCAGAGTGAAATGTTAGACATGTTGTCACTAAATATTTGGCACTGCAGAGTATAAAGTTGCAAGCTGATCCATGGCAAGGTAAGATGATGCAATAATTCAGTGAGGCATAGCCTCTTGCCTGATTGGTGAAGTGCAGCAAACCAATGTAAATTTATTATCAATTATTATCAATTGATTTATTCCAGAAGCATAAGTGAAAGAATTTTGTTTTAATACCTATGCTTAATTTGCCAGCTAAACAGAAGGGGTCATGATGAGCTAAGGAGTCATTTCTCATATTACATTCAGTGACACTAGCTTGACTTGGATCTGTTGCATTCCACCCTCCCAGCCATTATTGTGTTCCTCCCTCCCTCCTAATATACTGGAAGATAATCATTAGCTCATTTTCAGTTGGATCCAGAAGTGCACACACAATGGGACTTTCCTCTTGCTTGCTTTTCACTATAAAAGCCTTTTTGGCATAATATAAATCCCTATGATACTCTGTACAAACTCCTCTTGATTATCCTGCAAAAAAGTCTCCAGCGCCAATCTTCTGAAAAAGCTTTTTGGTGGGTTCTGGCTGCTGTAGTGGGGAGGAAGAGTGTTCTTGTGCATGTCCTTGAGTATCAGATTTCCACTCACACAACCATGACTCCACCCCATGCCTTTTAAAAATTCTCTGATTATGTACCAAGTAATGTTTGCCAAATAATTAAGTGCAGATAGTAGGCTGCAAAGGACTCAGTGACAACATGATTATTAAGCACTAGTTTATCCATGTACCACTATATATTTATCCATCATTCCTATTAATACTTTTTAAAGAGTAACTACACAATCTATTTGGAATGGGGCAATCAAATTACATCAACACGGACACATCTAAGGACATGTAAGTCACACTTGGGAAAGGGTCACAAGGTGCACATCCCTCTGTCCTTCTATGCTGACAGCATTTGAAGGTTAAACTCTAATTGCACATTTTCTCAGCATGGTTTTATAATCTCTTTTTAAATATATGACCTAACCAATTTTCTACAGCAAGCAAAACAACTAAGTTTGATAATTCCAACACCAACAATAAGATAGCTATAAATTATTGTGTTTTGCTATGGTACAGGAAAGAAAGACACAGCTTCCTTTGAGGCTAGATGTTATTTAACAAAAAACATGTCCTCCACAATGAACAGTAATAGTACCTCTTTGGCTAGCTTGTGTTTATTAGTACAGTGGCCCCTTCCCATCCAGGTTTTTTTTATTCTTCCTCTTCCCAATGGATGGGAAAAAAACATGAGCAATTAAGGCCATATTAGTCAATGAACAGTGACATGTGTACGTACATGGTACCTTCAGCTAAGATGGAATGGGGTGATCTGCAAGAGCAGATACAGAAGCCAGCTTGCAATAGCATGGACCCACTGTATATTGGTTCATTGTGAACTCTGTTTTGTCATTATGCTTTTGACTGGGAAATTGATTAGAAGAAGTAACTTTGACCATTCCTGTCCATCAAAAATGACACAGAGGATCATGGTTTTTTTGTTTTTGCAGGAACCATGATTCCAGGAAAAAAAAAAATCAGGCTTTCTTATTTTGTTGTGTGTGCAAACTGGCATGGTGGGGTTACTCAACCACTTGGATCCCTTGAACTTTCTGGTGAGCATCTGAACACCCTTTTGGCACTTGAAACCATAAATGAAGTTTTTCAGTGAACAAGCAGGTGAGGTGGGATTTACAATCATTAAAGAGGACTGTCTGCTCTGAAGGCACTAAAACAAGCCCCACTATATACCAATATAAAATTAGTCCAGTAAGAAACTTAATACGGAAAAAATTATAGTTCTTTAGAGAAAATGATTTCCACAACCACATCCCACTGTTACCTATGATAGTAAAGAACTCTATGTGTGCGTTTTAGTCTCCTATCATGAGATCTTCATCCATCCATCCCTCACCCCACAACATACAGAGGCATACAGCCCTCTGTTTTAATATCTATCTGTTCCATAGGTTTAAGATAAAGAAGAATATGAATGTAGAGAAAGAAGGTAATACTTGGAAGAATTTGTTACATTTATGATCCTGCCAACTAGTTCAAGGTTTACTATGATAAAACAAAGCTACTGATGATACAAACACACGCTTTATTGGCAGTAAGCAGATGGTGAATAATGCATTAATGAATAATACTAAAGGCAGTTCTTTATCTTCCGCCAGCTGAGTATCTGGTCTTCAGTTAGAATGGATTGCCTTATGCTCCTAGACAAAAACGTCTCCCAGTTGTACAGTCTATGGGAATGGGCCCAGGAATACCTCCACTGGTGGGGATTACAGACCACCCACCCAAGTTAGCATTCTAGACGCAATTCTAGAACAGGACTTCATTCCTTCCTCTGACCACAGGTACTTGGAGAAGAAGTTTCCTATTCTCAAGGAAAAGCTTTACATCTGACCTATCATCAGACACCTAATACAGCATCATGCCAGGGGTGTCCTCTAGTCCCATCAGAAGTTTCTTTCTCCAACCCCTGCAGCACTTTGCACTTCCTGAAACCTGAGCCAAGAAGTTTTTCAGGGCTTTGAATCTGGTTTTGAGAATGCACAGGGGCTGCTAGTAGGAGAAGAAATTGTTTCCCTTGTCAGTTCTGCTCATAGAAACAGCTTTTCCAGTGGAACGACCCTATGGATCCTGGTCACAGACATTTTATTCACTATAGTAATTTGTTTATGTCTAGGTTTGGAGCTGTCAAATCCAAACTGAAGCTGGAAGTAAAAAAACATAATATGATTTATCTCCCATATTAGCCTTTCTGTATTTATTTATGGCATTTATTTATTGCTTCAATACACCAGGGCCCAGACGTAATGTACATGAGTTAAAAAATTTAAAATACTAATAAAATAACTAAAACCATTTCAAAGATTAACTTAATTTTAAAAATACAGTAGTTCTAAAACCACAGGTAACTAAAAACAGTTTAAGCAGCTAAAGGAACCAGCAAAGCAATAGGGCCCATTCCCAATTTTAAGAGCCAAAGGCCGAGAAAAATAGTGTTTTTGCTGCCAGCTACAAACCCAGAAGGGATGCCGAGAACTTGACCTCCTTTGGGAAGGAGTTCCACAGTCAGGGTGATGCTACAGGAGCCCTGTCACATGTACCCCACCAACCTAGTCTCTAAGGGTGGTGGGACTCTAACAAGGCTGTTATGATTATCTCAAAAATTCAAGCAGCTCATTGGGATGAAACCAACTTTCAGATATCCACATTCTGGCCCCAAGCTATTTATGGCTTTAT
This sequence comes from Sceloporus undulatus, assembly GCF_019175285.1. NCBI lineage: Eukaryota > Metazoa > Chordata > Lepidosauria > Squamata > Phrynosomatidae > Sceloporus > Sceloporus undulatus. Next base: position 86,227,181 of record NC_056524.1, on the reverse strand, counting down.
AGGTCAGAACCTTGCACTTGGAATCAAACTAGAAGCCAGAGCAGGTATTGTAGGACTGAAGTTATATGGTCTCAAAATGTCTATTTTAACTAGTCTGACCACTCATTTTGTACTAGCATTAGCTTCCAAACATTTTTCAAGGCGCGTCCACATAGAGCACATTACAATGGCCTATAAATCATGTAGCCAGATATGCCTTTCTAGAAAGACACACGTTGGCACACCAACAAAAGCTGAGCAAATACACTCTTGGCCTTAGAAGCTACTTGGACTTTATGAATAGTGCAGGGTCCAGGAGCACCTCCAAGCTACAAACTTCATATTTGTGCAACTCCATCTAGAACAGATTTCATCACCATCCCAAGCTAACTTTCCAAGTGATCAATTGAACTTCGTTTTGTCTGAGCTGAGCTACAATTTATTCACTCACATCAATACTTCACTGTATTCTGGACTTCCACAACTTTGTTATTGTGGACTACTTGGGTTAGTAGTTAAATTGGCCCATCATTCAGGAAAATTTTTAATAATATGCAAATTATAGTTGGCTAGCAGTACAAAACTAATGGTTTAATTTCAAAACATTTCAAAACCAATGTGGAATTTCCAGGTGTGTTCAAAGAATGAAGTGTTATGTTAGTATCGGCAACCTTAACTGGTCCACTTACTGCTAGCCATATTTGATTTGCATATTATTGTTTGTTTGAAAACCTGAACCTGCACCAGCCGCAACTGTGTTTTACTATTCAGCAACAAATTGAAAACACAATCTGTTATTAGCTTATGAATCCTGGCTTGTTTTTTACAATGGCTTCTACTTTCAACTGAATCCAATCATCACCCTACCATAACTGATTGACAACAAATATAGTTGTTTTTAATAATTCCACAGTACAGGTTGAGCCTCCCATGTCTAACATGCTTGGGACCAGAGCATTTTGGAATTTTACAGATTTTGGAATTCTGCAATACATAATGAGATATCTTGGAGATGGGACCCAAGTCTAAATGTCAAATTCATTTGTTGGTATACCCCTATAAATATAGTTTGAAGGTATTTATTCAAAATTTAATAGTTTGTATATGAAACAAAGTTTGTGGAGATGGAACATCAGAAAGCAAATGTGTCACTATTGCAGCCACCTACATGGACAATTTTGGATTTTGGATTGTCAATTTTGGGATTCTGGATAAGGGAGACTCAACTGTAATTCTATTTTATATGAATAGTTGGCTTGATCGCAGTTACTAAAGCGTAGCCTAAAATTACACACTCCTAATGGGTTCATATTCATGATTTCTACATATCCTAATGTAGAGAATACGCAGGGACTGTAAAGTCCTGAATTCCTGACTCAGTGCTGCTGCGAATGACAGGCATCTGTTCCCTTGTTGACTGGGACACAGAAGGCTGATGTTTCCCACCTCTCTGCAACTGATCTCCAGTGTAAGGAAGAATTGGGATGAGGTTCCTTTTCTGTCTGTTGCACAAGAGATTGCACAGGAGGGGGACGGAAATATGTCTGCTGTGTCCCAATCAACAGAAGAACAGAACTTCACTTGAGTACCCAGCTTGTGTGGGCTATTAGCTTTACAGTTGTAAATTGCTTAAAGACTGTTTTGGTGGTATGAGTGGTTATAAAATGAAGCTGCTATTGCTATGCCGCACCTGCTTCCCAGGAGTCAAGTTGTTGGGGGGGGGGGGGGTAGGGGTCGGTAGATGCTACTTGCTATATAATTAAGGTAGTTATGCAACAAAGACCCCAAACGATGTCCAAATAAAGTGGCTTCTTGCCGCTTTGGAGGCATGGTATTCAGATGATGCATGCCTCCAAAGTGGCTGGGAAGCCGCACCAAGGACATGCCAAGGCTGCAAAAACCAGCCTCTTCAGGAGCAGATTAAATCCACTCTTGCCAGTGGCCTGTCTGAGACTGCAGTGGCAGCTCGTTTTAGGTGGCCATGTGATCGTTGCCGTCCCAGACCAATTGTGCCCCTCTGCTTCACCTTTTAGTAGCGTATGTAGAATTCTGGCCATAGTTTCCACAAATATTCTAAGGAAACAGCAAAACAGTACAACCACTTATTTCCATTATTCTCTAAGTACACATGCAGGTTGAGTATGAACAATCTTGCCCAGAAATTCATGAAAGAGAGGAGAGTTGCATGCAGGAAATACCCTATCTATCTAAGGAGGGGGAAGAGACGCAAAAATCTTCCAAACAAAAACATTAATTTCATTTTTAGACTTGGGTCAATTTCAAGATCTCACCATGTATTGTAAATATCCACAAAATCTAAGAAATCCAAAATACAAAGCACGTCTGGTCTCATACATTTCAGATAAGAAAGACTTACCGTAACCTGTATTTCATTTTCATATACATTTTATTTTACTTGCTCACCATTTGCCCACCCACTATCTCAACAAGTAAAACCTTTGCTAAAATGTGAACGAGTGTGTATATCAATTCTTTAATAATTTTAAATTCATGCCCTTGAAAGATGAGCTCATACATTTGATTAATTAACACCCCTTTAACATTGATTTCAACCTTCAGATTTTCCAGAACTAAATTAAAATGCTGCTCTCATAATAACTTCATTTTTCATGGATGCCTTTTTTTAGTAGCATACATGCTCCGAACATAAAACTAATGTTTCCTTGTTCTTGTCTATTGACAAAGAACTCACCCAAAGCACAAATCTTTGTTTGTGTGGTCATTTCCCCTTCCCCACAGTATAAAATCCTGGGTATGTATTTTGCCATTAAATTATATTAAAGACAGGCTTAAGCACTTCAAGAATGCTTTGGCTAAAAACTATACTGATTGCTTTAAAAATGTGTATCAAAAACTGCAGGACATCCACTTTAATATAGAGACAAACATTGTATGCATAATGATATGCATAAACCATGAATTATTCAGAGGCATTAAATTAATGATTATGCATTGACCATCCACCCAACAACTTTATCTGTAACAACAAATGCACGAGAATAGTGCCGTACATGCTGCTCATTCTCAGGAAAAACAATGACAGGACAGACAGAAGGTGGAAAACAGCCTTACCATCATCGAGTGAAGAAGAATACCCATGGTAAGGGATGTAAATGGGGAAAGCTTGAAGAAATGTGAGTGGAAAGGAAAAGAAAGGCACCCACTGGAAATGTAGAAAGAAAAGAAGAGAAAAGGAAAAAAAGTGTGAGGGTAAAGGGAATAGATTTCTACAGACACACTTAACCATAAGACTAACAAACTTTTCTTAAGAAATCTTAGGAACTGAGAGTCACGATAAAGCTAGGGAACACTCTATTTGGTATTTAAACAATGAACAAACAACACACATTCAATAGCCTAGCCACCATTCACTGATTAAATAAACTACCCCATAGATGTAAATACCTAGTCTTCATGCCAAGAAAATTACATCAGGCAAACACATCCTCTGGGGAGCCACGTTCACACCAAATAACGATGCTCTATTTCCATCCAACATGATGTTAAACACAACACTTGCCTGCCCAAGCTAATTCCAAACTCGTTGCTAGGATTATTGTAAGGCAAATAATGCAGCACTCCCATGCCTAACTATTATATAACCTAATGCAAGTTTTTTGGTTCTGTTTTTAAAACAAGCTGCCCTATAAAAAACCTGTCATTTTATGCTATGAGCGTGCAACTGAAGGTATAGCCCCTCCTTGCTTCAGCCATCACTGCTTAAACCCCAGAGACAATTGTGTGAACATTTGTACCTCATATGTTCACTTTAATTCCATTTGCCCTTAATCGCCCGAAATCTATTTTTGTGTACATGAATTTGAGTAATTCTTTGTACTCCAACATGTTCACTTCAAATTTTAGTATCCCCAACATTAACTTAATTCTCTACTCCATTCCTTCCTCCTCAGACCATTCACAAAGCATTCTTAAACTAGCAGTGTTCTAGTATGTGGACAAGCTGCATTATGCACTGACACATACAGTTTATCTCCTAATATGTGGCTTGGTGTTTCCTTAATAAATACAAATATATAAATACAAAAACCGACCAGAAACATTGTCAAGCTCGATAATAAAGTTCAGTTCCTCTTACTACAGCCATAGACCAGCACAGGAAAAGGGGATCTATAATACAGTGTTAATTTTGGTCTTTCAGTTTCTAGTTGTTAGGAGTCTGGATTTGTCAAGGCAAAAAAGCATGCTGTTCTGATTTCTTTTTGCTTAACAAAAATTCGCCATCCTTTGATTTAATGAATACATTTGACCAGAATAAAAATACTGTGAGTAACCACAGAGTGTGTGGTCTTCTCAGCCATTTTTTAGTTTTTATATGCACTATAAATAGTCTCGTTCCATATTTAACAATTGATCCATTTTTTTTGTTATTTTAGTACTTAGAAATTCACCCTTTTATCCACTATTACTAACAGAATCTCCCAGTTTGTTCTAATTGTTAGAAACCTATCCTACAAGTTGCTGAATACTGTATGAATTTTGTTATGTAAGAAATTCTATGAATAAAAATGGCTGACAAAAGTAGAAAAATACTCTGCATCTTGCTGGCCCCGATTGCAAAGTAGAAAATACTTAGTTGTCATTATCTATAACACATTCAATATTTAGGTCCAGTACAAATTAATAAAAACTTGTCCCATTTTAAATGTATGCATTTTTTGTAATTATTTATACTTATTATTTTTATTTACACTATTACTTATTATTTGACATTAATTTTTTATGTTTTCAGTTAAAGTTTTAATTTAAAAAGTACACTGTGTTGAATGAACAACTACCTTGCTGACCAGCATCCACTGGAAAGAAACACAAAAGGAACAACACCAAAAAGAAACCAACAAAGTCTTTTAATGTACTGGTAACCTCACTTTAAACATGTTTACTTGGAATCAATTCCACTGAGTACAGTGGGTACTTAGTTCCTAGTGAATATGCTCAGGGTTTCAACTAAATTATTAAAAACTTGGTTTAAAATGTTAAAATAATAGTTCCAAAGAAATGCAAAAATGTCCTGTCTAGAGAAAATGAAGATAGCTACTGGAGCTTAATGTTTTATCAACATGTGCTCTAAAAGAAGAAACCACAACATAAAAATAGCAGTGCATGCTACCAACGAAATGTATGTAGCTTACAATTTAGATACAAAGACTCTGCCTCTTTGAAAAACATGTCTGCTGCAGCTCAGTTGTTAGCGAACTGAGTGAGTGATGAAGCAGATGACATTTGAATACTTCCATGTGAAAATGATGCTGGGTTTGCTTACAGATATGTGACCACTGTTGGAATAACCACTTATAGCAGAAGTTCACTACCTTACCCGCTGGGAACACCTTCCTTGTGCACTGCAACTTTGCCATGTGGAAAATGTGATGGTATCTTTTATTGCCTCAAAGTGGTTATACGGTTTAAATGGCAAGTACTTCAGGAAATCTAATCCATTTCTTTCAACTACAAGGATCCACAACTACTTATGAAACAATAGCAGCTATTTCAGGTAACTAAAAATCTTAGCTATTATAAACTCAAGTAACGAATGATTTGCACAAACTGACACGAGATCACGGAAATTTAAAATATTTTGACTCAGTTCTCTCTGTTTCATAGGATGGTTGAAAACAATTTTCAAGTGATACGAAAGGCAGGAATATGCTGCAAGATCCACTAACAGCAAAAAAACAAACAACTATCTACTGATTTTAAGCATTATATGCTCCCTTAACACTGAAAAGTTAATGAGCATTTAGGAGGTAGATCAAGTATAAAAGAATAACTTACCAATGTCATTGCTTCTTTCTTGTGAGTCCTTTTCTAAGGTGCTGGACATGTACAGCCCACTAGGTCAACTTTTGGGATATCACTCCTGCAGCCAGAAGCAAAAGATGTTTACTGGAATTCTTATTGATAATTTTTAATTTGTACCTCACAAACTGGAAGAAAGAAGCACTCTACACACAGTACAGTATGTCCGAGTCATGCTGACAGTCAGGCAGAGTCATCTTGTAAACCAATGTTGCTGTCGGATTAACCTTATTTGTTTCTCTTTAAACCTGTCAAAAGGGCCTTTTAGATACACTAATGTCCTAAATAATTTCTCAGATTTAACCCTGCATCTTGAGATGAACAAATTCAGAAAGGATACCCTCTGAAGAGCAATTTTAAAAATATAATTTCTGCCCCCAAATCATACTGATGTGAAAGGCGCAGAATATGCGCAGATCCATTACAGGAAAAAAAATCCTGAAATGTCAAGCTGTGATAATGGGGTTTAGGCTCTCCCTAGTTGTGGCTGCTGGCTGCACGAGTCTTCCTATGATGGCTTCCTCATGAGATTTGAATCACTAATGGCTTTTTGTTGACAGTTTCAGATGGGGTTTGTTTGCATTTCTAAGCCTGGAAAAAGCACCAAAGTGGAAATACATTTTTTTTTGTAAATTAAAGACAAGAATGGTTAATCGTTCATTATATACTATGTGATGTTAATATTTTTTTAACAGGCTATGTGCTTCCAGAAACCATCCGCTCATTTGATTTTTAAAAAAAGTTGACGGTTTGTCTTAGTTTTGTGTCTATTTAGCCTTGTTTTTAACAGGGATGTTTTCAAGAATGCGGATGTCTACTCTCTAAAGCTTATTCCGTGTGATTGTACAGGCATGAACAGAGTTTTTGCATTCCTCCTTCGTTGGAGGTGCGAGCAGAAATGGCTCCAATAGCAGATACAGTGCATGCTTCTCTAGGGGCAGGGAAAGATATTTTGGGGATCCAATGGAAAAAAGCACAGCCTCTGCCAGCCTTACACCTTCCAGATGTTTTCTACTCCAAATGTCAAAGCACCAGCTACTCAAGGGTCAGAATTGGGGGCGGGGTGTGGTTCAAAACATCTGGAGGGCCACTAGGTGGAAGATGGCTGCATGGGAGAGAAGCATGCTGACATTTCATGACATCTTATGTCTTAGGATGGCCACCTCACTTTGTCTAATGGTAGTGCCAAAGTCTCCTAAAAATAAAAGCAGTACTGAATGTACTCTGAACATTCATATTTCTCATATTTAATTTCTCACATTTACGGCTTGCTCACCATATATTGTTTCTTCTTTCTAGCACATTCTTGTTATTGAAAGACCATTCCTATGAAAACACTTTACAAAAACTGATCAAATTATGGGTGGAAAAATGCAATGATGCCAAATCTTACTGAAGGATTGGCTTCCAGATTTTTTTCTTCTTAAAACAGATTTGATTATCATATAAATCAAGATGTATTTATTTATTTTATTTTAGGATTGCTATAGTCTTTGCATACAAGTACACTTCAAAGTAGACAAAGCTGCAATCTACACAAATTTACCTGCGAGTAAGCCCACTGAAAACCAACTTATCTCCAAGTAGAATGCCTGGGATATACTGACTGTCATGAACAGCACTTCGGCATAAGGCAATTTAAATTTTTTATCATACATCATTTTTTAAAAAGAACAGATCAATAGAATACCTTGTATGGGTCATAGGCACAATGGTCTTTCTGGTCTTCTTGGAGGCAACGTACCAGGTCTGTTCAAGGAGTTTGTTTTTGGTGGTCGAGGTTTCTTCGGTGGTATAGCAGGAACAGAAGGCTTCTGTAAATCTAATAGTTTTTGCTCTCTGTCTGGGTCTTCTTCCAAATCAATTTTCACCCAAAAGAATAAATGCATTTTTAAGCAGAATTATTTGGCATTATAACAGCTGCGACTATTGGCAAAACCTAATAAAAGGACAATCTTCATTATCACTTAGGTCCATGGTTGCAAATACTGTTTCCTAATATTTATTCTTTTCTTGCTGCAACCTAAAAGGCAGCCTGACCTGCACTGTTAAATTATGATTCTGGAATTGAGTGTATGTAAAGACCGAGATTTCAAAAAAATATTCAATAACTTGCCTTCAGAAATGCTAGGAAATTTTGTAAAAGCCAAGAATGCTGTTGTTATGTTTTGAAATACACATCACAGTAACACACTCAATGAAGGGTTACTTTTGAGGATTCCCTTAACATCTCTATGCCTCTTACAGGGGAAAATGAGGGAAAACAATTCCAGCTGCAGATGAGAAGAGCTCTGCCATTCCACAGAACTTTTTTCCACCCACCTCATGATCGCTCTTAGCAGGGAGAGGTTGAGCATGTAAGAACATTCACTCGTCTCTCTGAGCCATGGCATGTAAAACAGAAAGTACGACTTCTCCTATGCTGGATCAAGAAGCAATCTAAGATGAATAGCCAGAACTTTGCTATTAACTTTTTGTTCTGGTTCCTCACTTACATGGAATCACAAAGTATGCATGGGAAAATATATTAAGGAACTTAATTGAACTCTTTTATAAACTGTTTACTGTACTACAAACACAAGCACACTTTTCATTTGGAAGTACCCTTTTACCTTTCTTTCTTGTTCGATGAGAAGACATTCTGGTCTCTCAGGAAGGGTACCTTTTTTGATTTTCATGCTTTCGATTTGTTTGTAGCTTGTCAAAAATAGTAACGCAATTGTTTAAAGAGGGAAAAAATAGAAAACTTGAAAACATGCACATGTAATTTCTTCATCTAATGGCTCTCTTGTTAAAACAGGAACCAGACAAATGTTATCATAGTCTCTTTTTGTAAAAAAAAACAGTTTTTGCACCTGTGCACACATACTACAATAGTGAAACACACATGCACTGGCAAGTTGCCTATTTGCCTGCCGCAAAAGCAGTTTCACCATGAGCATAGTAACCAACCAGGTACAGATATTAAAATATATTCTTAAATGTAATTAATGCAACAAAAAAATGGGTGGCAACCTTAAAAAGGACATAATTGTGATATCTGCTGCGTCTCAGTCCAGGCACTCTCATTACTGCTGTTATCATTTACATTTGGGTATGCGGATGTACCAGACCATTCTCCAGTCCTGCCTGCTCACCAAGAAATATGGTAAGGCCAGGAGGGCAGCTTTGGGAACTTTCCAGTATCAGAATGGAAGGGCTTTTATGTGCTGTGTAGGGAGGATATGTCAACCCTGGCAGGGACCCAGCAAAGACCATCCACTAAGGGACTGCATCAGGGAAACCTTACATGTGATATATCCCAACAGAATGTTGTCCCCGCATGTTGGAAGAACTCACTGCACACTAAGAAATCTTAGCCTTACAATATGCGGACATGTGCAATTGTTGGGAATACCGTGCAACTGCCCTGAGCTATGTAATGGTGAAAACAGGATACTAAATGTAGTCAATAAAGAAACTGAACAAACAGAAGTGAAAAGAGTACTAGGGTTGGTGCTAAGCACAGTGGGGCTACCGTGATTAATCCACCACAGAACTGGTGGTGGACTGGTGGAACTGGTGACCATTTGACAAAAAGTTAGGGCCATATAATACTCTTTTCATATGGAAATAGGTTACTTGTGGAATTTCAATAAAACTAGATAATTTAAGCACAGCAATATGCATTTCAAATCTTTCATTTCAATAGCGAATTCAAAAGACATAGCCATGTGTGGGCCCATTCACACTACAAAAAATCGGTTTCTGAAACCGATTTCAATCACGTGAAGTTCCTACTACAACCCCGAATGCTCACACAAAGCGAATCACGGGGCTTGCCCACCCGTTCCCGTGTTAAAGGCCCCTAGCGCGGGTCTTTTTGGACATTGCGCGCAAATACCGTTTCTTTTTAATAAAACCCGGGTCCTGGGAATGAGAACTTTGGCCTCGATCACGATCGAGGCAACATTGAGGGAGGGATTTTAGGTCAGCAGAGGTGTGGCAAAGGGCAAGGCATCTTCCTCCCCTCATCGGAGGGAGGGGGAGGAGGAAGGAAAGAGCCCTGGGAAGAGAAGGGAGCAAGGGAAGGATTCTTTAGGAGCCTCTTTTCCCTGCATCCCCTGCCCAAAGCCCTCTGTCGTGGGCATTTCCTTCCCTTGCAGGAGGAAAAAATCAGGGTCACGAACAGAGTGACGTCAGGCAACCCCCCCCCCTTTTCCAATTCAAACATTTTTTTTGAGCAAACATGCGCATTGTTTATATTCCAGAGGCAGGATGAGCCAGGCTTGCACTTTATACCTTGGATTCCTTGCTTTTGCGGGTGGGAAGCTACAAAATGTTGCAAACCATCAATGTTACATTTTTAACACTTTTTTTTGAGCAAATATGCGCATGTTTCTATTCCAGAGGCAGTGGCGCCAGGCTTGCACTTTATACAGTGGTACTCGGGATAACGAAAACCCAGGTGTTACGAAAATTTCGGGATTACGAAAAAATCCATTGCGAAACTAATTGTTTGTTCGGGTACGAATGTTTTTCGGTGTTACGAAAAAAAAAATTTGGTGTGCTTTTCGGCGCTTTCCACGAAACGCGGGCTTTTCCCCATTAGCGCCTATGGCCAATTCGGCGTACGAAGGCTTTTCGGGTTACGAAAGCGGCCGCGGAACGACTTAATTTCGTAACCCGAGGGGGAGCAGTGTTCCTGGATCTCCTTGCTTTTTGCAGAGGGGGAAGCTACAAAGTTGCAAACAATCAATGTTACATTTTTAAACCATTTTTTTTGAGCAAATATGCGCGAATGATTTGTCTTCTTGAGCAGATACAGCAAGGGAAGCAAAAGGGAAAGCTAATGTTTGCTTTTAAAAGCAAAAAAATAAAAAAAATAAAAAAAAGCATGGCAGTCCCATCTCTGCCTGGGACAAGGGCAGATCTGACCCAAAAAGCACACAGGTTTATTAAAAAAGAGAGAGAGAGAGAGAGAGGGATCTCTCTCCCTGCTTCAGCCGCTGAAACCCCTGTGCCTGGCTCTTTAAAAAGGGAGGACAGCTTTCCCCGATTCCTGCAAACGTCACCATGACGATAGCTTGATTGGCAGCGGCCACCTCGCCAGCAGACACAGAATGCATTCGATTTCTGCCAAATGACATTCGATTTCAAATTTGTATGTGGGCACCTTGCTAACAGAGCGATTCAGGGGAGGGGCATCCGGATCAGCCCCAGTTCCCTCCACCATTTTTAGGCCAGTATGAATGGGGCCTTAGTCTAGATCACTATTCACAAAGGGTTCTTGAACCACTTTTGAGACTGAGCAAAAGAGTTAGTAGAAGTCTATAAAAGCTTATGCTACCAACTTCTTTCTCTGTGTTAGTTTCATTTCATAATGAATGAGAGATAAAAATAGTGGGGTTTTTGTTAACAACCACCTAGGTGGCAAAAAGAACCAAGTGGCATTTCCACTACCGAATGTTTGAAGATATTTGCTGGTATCGTTGTGTGTGCCTTTGAGTACACTGTATACTTATGGCAACTCCTATGAATTAACTAGGGTTTTCTTGGGCAAGGATCCCCTCAGAGGTGGTTTTGACAGTTTCTTTCTCTGAAATACAACCTACAGGCAATTGGTACTTGCTGGCAAGCCCCCACCCAGTCCTAACCAGGGCTTACCTTGCTTAGCTTTCAAGATCAGATGGGACCTGGTGTCTCTCAGCTATCTAAACTTCTTATGATAACTCAGTTATCACTAAAGCCAGTCAATAGTAAAACCATGATGCAGTTAATAGAATGTTTTAAAAGAATAACCAGTGAATTGATCCATAAACCTTCATGGAGAAATGAACAATCATGTATGTTTTGTAATTCAGTTATTCAAGGGAACAAATTGTTTTTATTTTAACCAAACCAAACTTCGTACTAACTAGCTCTGCCTGTTCAGGTTCCCATGCCATGAAACAGCTTTGGAATACCAAGAGGAAACTATTACAGCCGCGAAAGCACCTGTTAATTTAGGTTGTTAAATGGTTTATGGATAGATATTAGTGATACTGAGCTTCCATTAGAGAGAGAAAAAGTGGTGCACTGTCTGTAAGTGTGTATTTACTGATGTTTATTGTACGACAGCAGTGCCTTACCTGATCCTTGTTTGAGGCAGATGCTGATGGAGGGGGTGGTTTCTTGGGTCTCTTCAATGAAAAGGAAAACAAACAACAAAATTACAATGAGAATTCAAATCAGACAGATTATTCATATTATTATTACATCTCAATGAGAAAAAACTTCACTTCATACATCCTTTGTCTCTACCACAAACTAGAAATGATTACAACAGATGGCTCTCACAAAGTGGACTGCAGTCTGGGAAATGCATGCCAAAATATATTGTCAGTCTTAAAGTTTCACAAGATTCCTTTTTTAAAATTCCTACTTTATTATTTTCATATGGCCCTATCCCATTATGGAATGTATTCTAAAGGGCAGATTTGGATTTCATGTGAAAAACAACCACAGATACATCCGAGATACATCCCTTTAGGCGTGTTTTGGGGGACACAAGAGAAAGAGCTTCTCCGTGGCTGCTCCAAAGTTTGGAATCCCTCCTCGAGAGGCCAGGATGGCTCATCTCTGCTATCCTTTCAGTGGCAGATAAAACATTCTTTATGCTGGCAGGCATTTTCAAGCTGTAATAGCTGGGACTTAAATGCTGTGTTTTAAATTTTAAAGTTCGTATTTTTAAACTATTACTTTTATCATAACTTTTTAACTTTTAAAAGTTTAATTGTTTTTTAAATTTTTATTTTACATTTTTAATGTTGTACTTCTTGAAATTGTATTGTTTTGAATTTGCTTTTAGCCGCTTTGGTCCCTATGTTGGAAAAACAGGGTGATATAAGAAAATAATACTAATAATAATAATAATAATCATAATAATAGAAGCAATCTATGTTTATCATTCTCTCAGACCCACCCACTCATATTTCTCATTATTTTCTCTCTGAGACCCACCCACTTCTAATCCGAAAAGGTATGTTCTGCATGGATTTTAAACAAAATATGATTACAGAACTTGCAGATAGAATTTTCTTATCATTATGTTCAAAGAGCCCAGTGAGGACCCCTGGAAAAGGCATGTGCATATAACGACAGATGCTACAAATGTCTTGGTCATGAATATCAATTTAACAGCACACCTATGTTCAGTAGATAGCATTAATAAGAGATGCCAAAATGATGGCAAGTTTATCTTATTTACGATTGCCTTTCAGCCTGAAAAGATCCCCAAGCTATTTAGGTAATAGGTCTTAAACAATACTAACCCGAATTTTATTATGAGTTGCAGCTTCCAAACACTCTTCACAGTCCGGCCCACATAGGTGCATTACCGCAGTTAGTTGGAGGTGTTGAAAGTAAAGATCATGTAGCCAGATCTGTCCTCTGCAAAAGTGGCATAAATGGCACACCTGCGGAAAGGCACTCTTGTTTGCAATAACCACAGGATCATCCATGTACTGTGATTATCCCAGATAGCAGACATTTTAGAACAGAGTGTATTAAAGAAATCAACATAAAACTGGAGAAATTATTATAAATAAAACAGCAATGGTAAGAAAAAGGTAAGCTTAGACGTTGTTGAACCCAGAACTGCCCAGCCCCCTACCAGGGGGGATGCTGCAGGACTGCTTGGAATTGCATCCATAAAATCTTGAGGGCTACATGATTTCCACTCTCACACAGCGCTGCAACAGGTTCACAGCATTAGTTGCCAGGGACCAGCAAATTTGTTTTTCTTGCTTTTCTGGAAATGTGCAGAAACACTGGCCCGCATAGCTCAGAATCGCAGCCGCCCACAGGGCTACCCACTTTCAAACTTGCTCTAAAGGAGGCCCCCTGCATTGTCACCTGAGTGGGAGTAAAAGAAAATTGTTTCTTCCTAAAATAATGCCCAATATCTGTTTTAAATAAACAACGTATGTTTTTTTTCTTTTTTAAAACTATGCTTTGCATGATTGTAATGAATGGTTTTTAAATTCAGTTCAATTTCTACTTCAATAAAATTAACGTAACTTGACACTGCAGCCTCATTTAGAAATGCTCCATTCTCTTGAAAGGAAAGCATTTCATTTAGGACAGAATGTTGATATTTTGTATTTCCCCTGGTAAAATTTCAAAAGACTGGGGATAATGTTAATATAAAAGGTCATTAACACCCAGAGGCATTACGCGTTATTGTTTTTCCGCTATCAACTAATTACCATTTATCAGAAATAAGGTCACTCCTGCTGGTTATTTAATCCATTTTAACCATCTCCACCTTAATGGAATGGAAGCGAGCTTGGCACAGACCTCTGGCCTCTAAGAGTGTGAGTGTGTGTCATTGATTAAACAGCATACCCCCAAAGTGATCCGAAGTCAGGCTTATCTTTTGGCCTGTCTGTTGAGGCCCAAAGTTCTCAAAATACGAGGATTTTATTCCAAAATAAGATTGGGTTGGTTTGGAAAACCACGGATGTACACAACAAGGAACTTAAACAATTTTAATAAAAAGATTTTGATCATAATAGAAGGTAAGACAGCATTTATGATTTTTTGTGAAAAATTGTTAGTGTGACTTGTCACGTTCTATCAACTGAGAACACAATCATTTAAAGGTTCTGTTAGGACCAAATTGTACTGGTAAGTATATATGGGGAAACTATAACTATTCTTTACTGTAGTGTTTTTCCTGTTTATAATTTGCAGGATAGATTGATAATAGATACACGCGTGCCTTGCAAAACTGCCCGTTTCCCATGGACTTGTCCACCACATTTATGCATACTCAACACATGTGTAAAAGTGAAAACCTACTTTTTATTATGACACCAATGTAAACTAAAACAAAACTGGCCACTTGTGGTTGCCTAAGTATTCAGTCAATCTGCCCCCTCCTCAATACTCACTAGAAGGCAACTTTGGCCAATGCAGTTTACTCCTACAAATTCTCTGGATGAAGTCAGCTTTGTACATCTGGGTTCCTGCAATTCTGCCACAATGTTTGGGTAAAAATCTTAGGTTGAAGGGGGGGCTATTTTCAGTTATATAGCAACAATCACATAAAATAATTTAAGGATGTCCCAAGAATTATCTTACGGGTATTATTAAAAGCAGCATGTTTTTTAACAAGAGAGAACAAGAACAGGTTTATAGGTTATATTTCAAGTGTAACGCTTCACTCTAAAAAATGGTAAACTGGACCTACCTCTTTTCAAAAATCAGAAAGAAAGTCGTTTCAAATCATTAAGTTATAGGAGAAATTACTCTCCTCTTCTACCATTGAGCTCTCCCTTACACCCAGCCAGCCAAGCATCACTGCCCCTACTTGGACACATCAAGAAAAAGATGTGAACATTAAATGAGCATATTACAGTGGTACCCCGGGATAGAATGGCGGCCGGGTTACGAATTTTCGGGGGTGGATACCCGAATAAAATCCCATAGGGATTTATTGCATTCGGCTTACGAAGCGTTTTCTTCGGGTTACGAAAAAAAAAGCCGCGGCGATATTTTCCGCCACCGGAGGGCAGAAGAGAGCTATTTTTCCATTACGCGCTATGGGAATTCGGCTTACGAAGGTATGAGGTTATTTTCGGGTTACCGAACTAACCGCAGTGAACGAATTAATTCGTAACCCGGGGGGTACCACTGTATTGTAATACAACATGCATTCTGTATGGTGAGCTTTTTTTCTGCTGTGAACTCTGACACGTTTAAAGAATGTAGGAACTCACTTTCTTATGCAAATATGATTACCTACTTTTCATGACGGAACAAAATGTACTACTTGAAGTCGGAAGACTTCTCAGATACCATTTTCCAATAGTAAATGGAACTGCCCAATTAGATAAATTCAAAAGAGAGGGTGAAAAGAGCCAGTGATTAAATGTGGCAGAAACATAGGTTATGTATAGGATACTTTGGGTGTGTGGTGTCGTCTTATTTAAAGTGATCATTAGTCACAAAACAGGGGTTAATACATACTGTGCTCAGCACATTATGCCAAATCAGTCGGAACGCGGGGGGTTTATGGTGGTTAAGTGTTGGTTTTTAAAATGATATACCAGAAATTTGTGGCATGACAGCTCACTGCAAATGAACATGCCACACCCCTCAAATCTTCCACTTCTGGTTTGTTTGCTTATTTTCTAAAAGAAAACTTCTATGCAAAAATTCTCGCAACTCCTATAATTCACAAATGGATAAGCTTGGTAAAAATGGAGGAGTTGGGGGGTGTATAAATCTCATCGGGTAACTGACAACTCTCCAGGCGAAAGAAATGCATCTGTCATCTGTATTCAGTCTCCATCACATACCTCACCAAGTTTTAAGCATTAGGCAGATAAAGCCGAAGTTGTGTCACACAGGAGAAGAAGCAAGAACTTCCACTTATGTCTGTCCATCCACCTATCTATTCAGAAACAAACTAGGCTAGTACTAGTGTTCTCATATTAAAAAGCTTTAAAAAGCTAAATGCGGCCCGTACAGGACAAGCCAAAATAAAGCTGTTTGGGTCACTTTAGAGGTATGCTGTTATTAACTGATGCATGAGGTTCTGAAAAAGTGTGGCTTCCGGACTCATGACACAGCATCATTTAAACCAGCGCCCATTACCTCCACAAAGTGACCCGAAGCAGCTTATTTTGGCCTGTCATAAGGGCCAACTGTAAAATCCAAATATATGGCAACACTAACATTAGAGAACAGTTCTCACCAAACGGTATAATAACGGATTGTAGACTGAAAGTATAATCAATTACAAAAACTAATCTGTGAGGCCATTAAGAGATGTGTACATCTCTATAATACTGGGTAACAACTTGGTTACACGTTTGAGCCTGCTGTTTTATTTTAGAATTAACTGTACACATCTTTGATTTCATTGGATATTATTTGTTAGCTGGCACGTGAAGCATGTAGACATACATTCAAAAACTATCATTATGTAATCCCAGTTAAAGTTAGTAATATGGTAAATGGAATATTCCTACCTCTGTGGTAGCCTACTGGCGCCAGGAAAACTGAGGGTGAAAAAACTGTTTTTTTTTTTTTTTTTTTTTCCTTGATACTTGGTTCTTGGGCATCTAAGGATCCTGAACAAAGACCAGGGGCTAACGGTTAGGCGTTGCTCCTGCCAAAGGCTAATAATATCAAGCACGGGCAGCAGTTAATTTAATATGAATTTAAGCAGCATACATTCCCCCCCCCTCCCCCGTGAATTCATGATACTGTAGGCTGATATTTCAGAAGAAGGGAATTGGATAAAACACGTCTGAGTATCTGCATAAGTAAGCCTACGAACAATTCATGGGGTTGCCAATCAGTCAACAGAAACTTGAAGAAAGAAAAAACAAAACAATGCAAACAACATTAAAATGGAAACATAGGACACTAGGTTTGTTAGAATGCACTGATTTCCTATTTGTTTTTTATGGAACTATTCAAGGACAGATGACTGTCCTTCAAAGCGTTTTCTGTTTACTTGGAACAGGGATATTGAAAGTCTCCTTCTTCTGTATGAGACGCCCAACTATTGTGATAATCTTTAGATGAGCCTTCCTATTTGTCCTGAAAGCAAAAACGAGGCTGCACCTGCACTGCAGAAATGAATCCAGTTTAACTGCCATGGCGACATGCTTTGAATTCTGCGGAATTGTAGTGTTTGTGAGACATTTAGATTATCTGATCAGAAGAGCTTGGTTGCACACCACACCAAACTACAAATGCCCAACAAATTCTACAGCAGGGGTAGGCAAACCTGCAGGCCGCGGGCCAGAGCGGCCCGGCGAGAGGTCCTTGGGACCACGCCCCAGAGCTCCGGGGTCCTGACTGACGATTGCGCTGGGGCCTTTGGGGGGCCAATTGTCGTATAGAACCCTCAGGAAACATGCAGGTTTAGATAACAGTTTTAAAAAACAAAATCAGAACAACTGGTTTCACGTTGATCCTCAATATATTTGCGTTTTTTTAAAAACTGGTCTCCATTGGAAAAATTTTGCTAATTTGTTCCTGGTTTTTTATTATATATTAATTTTTTAAAAATTAATTATTATTTTTTGGATCGGGGCCCCCCAGTTGTACTGAGGACTAGCGCGCCGGCCCCACGGCTAAAACAGGTTGCCTTACCCCTGTTCTACAGCATCTGAGCCATGGCAGGTTAAAGTACAGTAGTGTCACAGCTGGATTATTTCTGCCAGTCTGGGATTGCAGCCCAAATTGGGGACTTGGAAGACAAGCTTCGGTGAAGACACGGCTTTTGCTAGGTTCCTTGCAATACAAACCCATCTATTTGTTAATAATATACTACCATATATTTGTGGTTTATTTTAAGAGGAAAGAAATATTTCCGGGTTTTCATCATTTGTTTTTCTATCAAACATTGATCTGTTAGTTTTCCTAGTATAATGTTTCACTGTAGGAGGTTTTGAGTTTTGTATAGGAACTATGGTTTTTAATTTTGTTTCAGATATCGATATACTATTATAATGTTTCACATCCTCAAGGATGTTCTCCACTAAACAATAGGTGTTGTTTTTTAAAAAAACTGCACTGTTTTGAGCTGAATGCCATATGCCTATGCACTGTGATTATTTCATAAACAGGACGCCACAGCTTTTGATCTTCTTGCGAAAAACACACAAAAAACCCACACACACCATGAAAAAAAAAGGGGGGGGGGTGTGATGAACAGCGCCCAAACCTAAGGCTCACTGCTGCTTACACACGATGTAAGGACGTATCAAACCTTATGTTTTTTTTTCTTTCAGAGCAAAGTACAGCTACCACTGATTGACCATTGATGGAGAGTTCTATGTTTTGCATTTCTTTTCAACAATATTTTGTTAAAAGAACAATCAAGATTTTTCCTTATTTGAATTATATTCTTTTAATCGCATGTGATAATTTCACCACTATAACCCAATATTGTTGGTTAGCAATAGCGCACTTAGCACTTCTATACTGCTTTATAATGCTGAGATACTCTCTAAGTGGTTATCTAATGTTGTTAGCCCAAGCTTGCCTCCCAAACAAGTTAGAGCCTGCCTTCCTTACAATCAATGGCATACACACGAACTGAGGATCCAGCACCGGTTGTGTAGAGTGGTTGTGCGTGTGGACTTATGGACCATGGTTGAATTCCCAGCTCAGCCATGAAAACTCACGGTGTGGACCTTGCGGCACAGTACAGCTCATGGCCTACAGGGACAAGGCACAGGCAAACCTGTTATTTCTGAACAAAATCCTTGCCAGAAGAACAACCACCCATAAAGACTTGGAAGCACACAAACACCACAACAACAACAGAACTAAAGAATGGACCACAGACTCAACATTTCTGTAAAGTGCATCTATAACATGGGATTGTTGTTTTTTTCTAACAAAGGTACATGGTCCCCCGGGTTATGAAACATACCCAGGTTACGAAAATTTTCGGGAGGATACGAAAAAAATCCCCATAGTGGATTTATTGTTTCGGCTTACGAAGGTTTTTTCGGGTTACGAAAAAACCACCGGCGCTGTTTAAATGGAGCCGCCGGCGCAGCCGCGGGCTTTTTCCCCATTAGCGCCTATGGGCGTATTAGGCTTCGAAGTGATCACCGGGTTGACGAAAGCGGCGGCGGATGACACGAATAATTCGTAACCCGGGTGGGGTAGACCAGTCTGGGATTTAGCTATTAGTTGATCAGCCCAAAGTCGTTGGTGTGCCATAGTCTGCATTGCTGTTAAATGAGATTGGTTTTAAAACAATAAGTGTTCATTAAGTTTGAACGTTATCTAACACCCAGCTTCAGTTGATCAGGGAAACAAAAGTTCAAGTATGGAGTGTTTCTGGATTTATGAAAAAAAATCAAGAAAATACTGTAAAAAGGGACAAGGTTCATTGCTCACGGAAGCGCATCTTCACAGTTCAGTAAGTTGGAGTGAGAAAAAGAGAAAATAGCAGATGGTTCTCATATAGAAAACTATATGTTGTAAACATTTTGTGGGCTGTGGGGACGGGTTGGTTAGATAAATGACTGCTAGAAAAAAACTAAAAGTTAGCGAGCCAGTATGAGTGAAATATTATTTAATTTAGAGAAGAGTGATTTCTCCTTTTGAGTTATTAACCAGGAACAGCCAACATCTCCAGGTTTGTTCGATAGGCAGGCTTGTAATTGTAGGAAGGACATTGATGTAGATCTTTAAAATTATAACAATGTATCTGGAATAAAAGACTGAAAGAGAAGAGCCAGGAAAACTATTGTGATTTTGGACAGCACTATATATCATGCATTTGTAGTATGCAAAGCTGCTTTTACATGCTTCTGTACAGAAGTGCCTTATACGTGAATCGAATTGTGTGTCCATCGAAAATAAAATAACAGATCGATACATAGGAGACATTTATCTACTATTTATAGGAAAATCCATTCTGTCCTGAAATAATGATTCATCCAATCGAGAGTGATGACGTGGCATGTTCAATGATAGACCTCCCAATCCACCGTAATGGCCATTTTTAGAGAAGGAAAGGGAATGACAACCAATTATGGCAGCCATTATTTTCTCGTGTTTCAGTTTTCTTTTAACAACTGAAAAGCAGATAGGGTAGCTTAGGTATAACCACAGTGTGGGAAAAACATGCCCTTACCAGTGATTCTTGCCCAGAACCGACTTCTTGGAAAAAAAAACTGCTAACAGAACTCTTGCTACGTGATGAACAAGCTGGTAGCGTTTCGAAATTTTTTAAACCAAATTAATTAAATATGGACACTCATGCTTAGGCGGATTCACTGTAACAACAATTGTTTTGAGGTTTAGTGTCAGAATTGTGCCCTGAGGAAGTAGACCCAATTCACGCTTAACGTATTTGTTATTTTATGAAACTAAATCGGACGGACTGTTCATATTCAGTATTGGGTGTTTTATTGATGAATACTTTTGTCACTGTGTATTATTTTACGTGATGTAAATCCCGCCCTTGACATGGGAGACCTGGGGAGAACTATAAATAAACTATTATTATTATGGTGTTGTAGTTCTTATTATTATCAACCACATCTCACGCTACCAACCCTCATCTTTTAAATTAGTTTCAAGCGTCCTGAAAGTATCCTTTCACTACTGATTCCCAGACAAACACCGCATATAAACGTGTTGACACTAAGAGAGGAAGGATGGGAGACGATGGAAGCATCAGTGAGACCTTCTCTTCTGTACCATCAATGAAGACTGAGAAAATTGTGGGAACAGAAAAAGCGCTTTTAGGTCTCAGCTAAGCTCATTAAATTTGCATTTTTGTTGGATCTCGACCATGGCAACCCTGTGGATGAGTACATCGCCAGACTTACTGTCCTCCCACTGTTTGCTTAGTTCCTGCTTAAACTAATGGCAGCCTTTGCTC